>NC_057807.1:448421876-448721876 GCF_018294505.1 Triticum aestivum | reverse complement strand
TGGGACAATGAGAAAAATAAGAAGAAGAAGAGCAAGTAATATGATTCTGATGACAAGAAGAAGAAGAAATCCTCAAAGTCGTCTTCCAAGTCTTCATCGAAGTCTTCATCACACAAGAAGAGCTCATCAAGCAAGGCTCGTGCATTTGTTGGCAAGGAGATGGATTCATAGGAGGAGTCTGCATCTAAGGAGGCAGAGGTGGAGTCTAAAGAGGAATCTGATTCTGGAGTAGCAAGCCTGGCTCTAGCTTCTGCATACGTCGCCAAGTCCATGTTCAACAATGAAGACAATGGGCTCGTCACCAATGCTGCTGCCAAGGATGAGGATGACTCTGCTCCCACCTACTACTTCATGGCACGTGGTGCCAAGGTAAACTCACCCGATGCTTACTTTCAAACATCAAGTGAAGATAACTCTGAATGTGAATCTAAACCTAGCTACAAAACGCTTGCTAAAATTGCAACTGAACAACAAAATTCCATGGAACATATTCAAAAGTTGTTAGACAAAAGCGATGACCTGTTGGACGCGGAAATGACTCAAACTCTGAAGACATTAAAAATCTCATGTTAAGTACGAGGAACTTGAAAGTCGTGATGAATCTCTCTCAACTTCTCATGAAAATCTCTCCTATGATTATCTTCAAAGGAAGCAAGAGCTTGAGAAATTGAGATTGGCTCATGAAGATCTTCAAAAGGAGAACGATTCACTCCATGCTCAACAGATCAGTTCCGCTCAGGAAGGATTTGAACCGCCATGTCTAAAATGTATTGAGCGTGATAATGCTGTCTCTGTTGTTGAATGTTCAACTGCTGCTATTGTTGCAATATCTTCAACTGCTAATGTGGTAACTAACCCCTCTGCGGAGGACACCACTACTATTGCTGATGAGAATGTTAGGTTGAAGTCATTGCTTGAGACAGGAATGTACAAAAGTCTCAAAGGGCATCAGACACTATGTTATGTCCTCAAAAAAAAAGATTCTGAACCGAAACCCTAGGAAAGAGGGTGTTGGGTTCGAGAGGAAAATGAATGTTGATGGTTCTTACTAGATGCCTGAGTAGTACCCCATAACCACATGAGTTGCTGCGAAGGAACCTTCAGTGGACCCATCTGCCTTATCTGGCTTCACTAGTGCTAACCCAATTATCATTGATGAATCCTTTGATGCAAACTATAAACTGTTCAGGAATCAGAATGGTGAAGTGTTTGCCAGGTATATTGGTACTAACTGCTGGAATGGTCCACCTCTTAAGAAGATCTGGATACCCAAGCATTATCTCGAAAGTCTTCCCATGAATGTCGTCATGACACCACCAGGGAAGAAGACAAATCCCAGACCAAAGGCTTCATACAGACAGAGGACTCACCTGAGTCACCCTAACGCCAATGTTTTGCAGGGAAATCATACTCAGACTTTTGAATATGAGCATGTTTCGTCAAACCGCTATGTTCATAAGTCTAAGAAATTTTCTGCTTATTCCTATGAGTATTATTCTCCTCCTGCAAGGCTATTTGCTAGGGCTCCAAAGCCGAAGTTCTCAGATGATGTACTTAGACTCATAGCTTCTAAGCCACCCCTGAAGATGTGGGTGGTTAAGAAATGCTAACTCTCTTTTGCAGGGAAAGGTCTCCAGCCGGAAATCAAAGGCATCTGATGCTTATGCTGGGGACCTTAAACATCTTGTGGGACGCAAGATAAAATGTCCAAATGGTCTTACTATGTATTTCATCCTGGGATTCCTTGACACTCATCCTATCTATCCTAACCAAGATCTGAACTTCTATGTTCCGCTTGTTCGTCAAATGTTTCTCCTTCACAACTCTCTTGGTGAAGCATATCCCCCAAACTATATTATAGGATATGACACCTCAAGCTTCAGAATGGATTATCGATAGTGGCTACACCAACCACATGACTGGTGATCGAAGTCTTCTGATGGATTCAACCCTTCGCCCGTCTGATAAAAGTCACATCACATTTGCTAACATTGGTAAAAGTAAGGTATTGGGTCTTGGTAGAGTTGCAATCTCAAAGGATCAGCACATGGATAAAGTGATGCTTGTTGAATCCCTTGGTTTCAACCTAATGTCTGTATCAATGCTATGTGATTTGAACATGATTGTGATATTTGGAAAATATCATTGTCTTGTCCTTATGGAATCTGACAAATCTCTAGTCTTTGAAGGGTATCGAAAAGATGATCTGTATATGGTAGATTTCTCAGCAGGACCACAACTAGCTATATGTCTTCTAGCAAAAGCTTCAGAGTGCTGGCTCTAGCATCAGAGGCTAGGACATGCGGGTATGAGGAACTTGTACACTCTCACAAAGAAGAAGCATGTCGTGGGCATCGAAGGCGTCAAGTTCAAGAAGGACCACCTGTGTGGTGCCTATGAAGCTGGGAAGATAACTAGGGCCAAGTATCCCTCGAGGACAATCATGACGACATCTCAACCCTTCGAGCTGCTTCACATGGACTTATTCGGCCCTACTCACTACTCTACTCTTACTATCACAGCTTGTCTCTATGGTTTCGTTATTGTTGATGATTACTCAAGATATACATGGGTGCATATAATTCTCTATAAGACTGAAGTGCAGGATGTCTTCAGACGATTCGCCAATCGTGCCATGAGGAACTATGGCGTCAAGATCAAGCATATCAGAAGTGACAATGACACAGAATTCAAGAACACCGGCCTCGACACTTATCTTGATACACTGGGCATCACCCATGAATTTTCAGCGCCTTACACACCTCAGCAGAATGGCATCGTGGAGTGCAAGAACAGAACCCTCATCGAGATGGCGCGGACGATGCTTGATGAGTACAAGACTCCAAGAAAGTTCTGACCTAAAGCCATTGATACTGCATGCCATGTCATCAACCGTGTTTATATTTACAAGATTCTAAAGAAAGCATCATATGAGTTGCTAACTGGTAAGAAGTCAAACACATTTACTTTAGAGTATTTGGTGCCAGTTTCTAGATCAAGGATCCACATCACACTTCAAAATTTGCACCGAAAGCACACGAAGGTTTTATGCTTGGATACGGAAAGGATTCGCACTCCTACAGAGTCTTGAACCTCTTTCACTATAAAGTGGTTGAAACTGTGGATGTGCGATTCGATGAGACTAACGGCTCGCAAAGAGAGCACCTACCAAATTTGCTAGGTGAAGTCCCTCCTAGTGAATCCATTAAGCTTATGGGTACTGGAGAAATCATACCTTCAAAAGCTAAGGCTGAAGATGAACTCATCATTGCACCAAGTCAACCTGAAGACAATGCTCAACCTGAAGTCAATGCTGAAGCTGAAGACAATGATCTTCAAGGGCAAAATCTTCGTCCAGTTCATCCTCGTGTTGCAAATGAAGTATAGATTGAGAAGATAATTGATAGCATCAATGCTCCTGGTCCACTCACTCTTCCAAGAGCAACACAACTAGCAAATTTCTGTGGGCACTTTGCATTTGTCTCTATATCTGAACCCAAGAAAGTTTTGAAGCCTTTATGGAACCTGAATGGATTCCAGCTATGCAAGATGAGCTTCATCGGTTTGAGCTGAACAATGTCTGGGAATTGGTCAAGCATCCAGATCCTTGCAAGCACAATATCATTGGCACCAAATGGATCTATCACAATAAACAAGATGAGCATGGTCAAGTCGTCAGAAATAAGGCTCGTTTGGTTGCTCAAGGTAACACTCAAATAGAAGGGATTGACTTCAATGAAACATTTGCTCCCGTGGCAAGTCTTGAAGCCATTCACATACTGCTAGCCTATGCCAACCATCATAACATCCTTCTGTACCAAATGGATGTGAAGAGTGCCTTTCTCAATGGCAAGATTGAAGAAGAAGTGTACGTTTCACAACCACCTGGCTTTGAAGATCCAAAACATTCTGATATGGTGTTCAAGCTCAACAAGACACTGTATGGCCTCAAACAAGCTCCACGCGCTTGGTATGACACTCTCAATGACTTCATGAAGAGCAAAGGCTTCAAACCTGGTTCTCTAGATCTGACACTCTTCATGAAGACATATGACAATGAACTGTTTGTATGCCAAATCTATGTGGATGACATTATTTTTGGCTACACTGACAAGAGATAAAGTGATGAGTTTGGTCGCATGATGCAAGAGCAATATTAGATGTCCATGATGGGTGAGCTGAAGTTCTTCCATGGTCTTTGTTGTGGAAATATTACGTCAGATGTCCTCATGAAAGGACTTAGTCGTGGAGCCATCGCGACGGGTTAGCTTAAAGGGGTTAAACCGGACAAAGGACACGATGGTTTTTATACTAGTTCGTCCCCTTCAATGAAGGTGAAAGCCTACGTCTAGTTGTGTTGGGATTATTGGGGTCTCGATAACCAGGGAGCTAAACAAGCTATGCCTGGCTCTCGAATTGTTGTTTCTTGTACCTGAACCGCCACCGGGTTGTCCCCTTATATACACGGGTTGACGCCCGGACGGTTTACAGAGTCCCGAGGCCGGCTCATACAAGTGTCCGGCTCGGTCTCTCCTTTCCTGACCTACAATACAAGTTATATGATTATGGCGGTTTACCACTATGGGCCCTAATCCTCCTTTGGGCTCCGGGCCTCTAAGCTTCATAGTAAAGCACCATCTTCTGGGTCTTCATGGGCTTCAATATGGTTGAGCGTGAATCGGCCCCTCCTGGGCGGTTTATACTTAGTAGTTATATCCCCAACATTAGGCCCCAGATTGATTTGAACCTGTTCATGTCAATCTTTGGTACTTAGAAAAAATCATGTGAACATCTTCCTTCATTTCTCGTAAACCGCCATGATGTCTTCTCTTATACACTTTGTTAAACCACCGTGACGTCATCCTCTGGACATAGCAACGGATCATCTTGATGTCATCTGTGCATAAATATATTAAAAAGATTCCCTTCATTAATGGTATCCCGAAGATCGAGGTGACAGCTGCGCCCCTTGCCGCTTTAGACTCCTCAATTCTCGTGCCTATCTCTTATCTTCTTGCCTTGTTATAAATAAGCCCGAAGGGCCCTTCCATTTTCTCCCCTTTCTTCTCGTCTTCCTCCTTGCGACCCAAAGAGCCCAAGCGCCATCGCCACCGTCAACCTTCGAATCTGCACCGACCAAGGCCGCTGCATCACCCTGTTCGTACCAGAATCCCTGCAACACTCCTCCGCCGCTGAGTGGCCCTGGTAAGTTCTCTTTCCGATAACCCTAGATCTCCATTAAGGATTTGAGTTCATCTGTGTTTGTCGCCATTCATCAGTGCTTCTCCGCCCTTCTCTTAGCCTTTTTACTGAGTTTATATACGCCTGATAGCTTTGGTCTGCGGCTAGATCCACAGTTTTAGTTCACCGTACCATAGCGTCTTGCTGTTCCTGGACAGACTCCATCTGGACCTTCTCTGTTCCTCTTAGCGCCATTGTAGGGCTCAGAAAATTTTTCTTTATTTAACCACGGTAGATCCAAAATTATACTGCCATATTGTGAAATCTGTTTCTGTAAACACTTAGTAGATTTTCAGCTCTGCCTCTTCTATTTAAGGGCGGTTTAACTTTTAGTGGTTAACAATCCGCCACCATTAGCCCTCACTTAAACCGCCATCTTGACTTGAATAGTAATTTCCGGTTTATCTCACTTGTATGCCTTGATCAAATTCCCGGTTTAACACCGATTAGTGCACTTGAACCGTCAATCGTAAACCAGCCTTCATTTTTCCTTTACAGTTTTCTTTCCAAGATGACCAAACAATTATGTGCTTGCAACTGGGTTCCGTCCCGGATCACGGAAACACAAATCAATGGATATGTTACCACTGGCGCTTTAGCCTAAAAAAGGGTCCTTCACTGGTGAGTCCCTGGCCCTGAGTGCCCTCCTGAACCTCAAGATGGAGAGGTGATTGTATTTATGCAACACTTAGACCGGGGATTCAGCCCGCCCGGATCAAAGTTTTTCCGGGATGTCCTTGCGAGCCTTCAACTCCATCCATAAGATATTGGACCGAATTTCGTGTCTAATATATGCAATTTTCAAGTGTTCTGTGAAGTTTACCTTCAAGAAGAACCATCTGTGGAGCTTTTTCGTGATTTTTTTTTCCATTTAAACCGCCGCACGGAGTTCTCTGATGGTCCCAACACGGAACTTGGTGGGGTATCAATCCAGAAGAGAAAAGAAGTTGATTTTCCCCATGCAAAACACCACAGCCATCCCAAAGATTGGAACCAAACTTGGTTTTATTGCCAGAAAACTGCCCCTGCTGGAGAAAATCCTTTGCCGGGTTATCGCCCTCACCGGCTTAGCAATGGCCACCCATTACCTCAGCGATTAACTACCAAAGAACGGCAAGCTTATGCACCTCAACTCGCCAAGCTCCGGGCCCTTCTGGCCAACGGTTTGACTGGCATTGATCTCATCCGCTGCTGGGTTTCTTGGGGTATTTTGCCTTTAAGTCGCCGCCCCAGATTAATGCATGAATATACTGGCAACGTCAAGGATCCTCAACGATCTCATGAAATAGCAATGACAGACAATGAAGTTACTGAATCTTTGAAGAAAATGCTTCACGAACCGATCACCGCATGCAGCCAAATCGGGTTGCCACCTTTTTGCACCTCCAACAAACCGCTAGTGGTAAAGTTTAACTTAATGCTTACTGATCCGCCTTCGCTTTAGTAATGTGCTAATGCTCCTTTGTTTAATTTCACAGGCCAACAGCTCCTTCTGGAAGCGGAAAACTCAAGATAAATCGGTTAGGGCTCCTCGTGCGAAAAGCAAGGTCATAGAAAGAGCTGCCAAGAAGAAAACCGTCGAGTCTTCTAATCCGCTAGAAGATGTTGACGAATCAGATCCAGAGGTAGAACTTGACTCGCTTGGTTCCTTTTTCATACACCTTATTGACAATGACAATTCCCAGGATGATACGGAGGCCAGCCGTGTTGACCATGTTGAGGTAATCTCTCTTTCCTCCGATTCAGATCTTCTGTCGGTTCAAAGATTTCATCGTGCAGTTCGGAAAGTAAAATACTCTCACCCTCTTGCTTATCTGGATCCAAAATTTTCTTTGAAAACACAGCAACGTGAAGAGCGTCGCACAACCCGGCACAGTGGCCAGCAAATCACCTCTTCCGGTTTACCAGATACACCAACCCGCAAACGCCGTCCAGAGGTTACTTGTTCTCCCGAAAAACTTTACACTTTGAAGGGTTTCTTCCGATACCCACTCAATCCATCTGATCCGAATTACCAGGTGTCTTCCAACTCGTCTGGCGGTTCATCAACCACTCAGCTGCCTCCCCTAAAAACCGTCCCTGGGTAAGTATACTTCCCATATTTTTCCTTCATAGTTCGGTTTACTGTGCTAATCTTTGTTTTGATATCATAGTGCCAAAGCCCGTATGAGCAAGAAGGCTAAAACCAGTGCCCCTATTGGTGAAGTTGAACCGGAAAGGGCTCCTGAGGATACTGGTGGAAATACCGATGTTATGGATGATTCTGCCCCACAAGGCGAGAACACTGAAGCTAATCCGCTGGAAGCTGACCCGGCCACTCATATTGATCCATCGAGCCCTCATGCTACTCCTCCAAGCCCGGCTTCTGATCCGCCAAGCCTGGCTGCTAATCCGCCAAGTCCAGCCAGGGGTACCGTCAATCCACCAAGTCCACCAAAAGGTGATGATGATGATGTTGTTATTACTGGCATGGCTCACACCAGTCCTGGTAATCCGGTTGTCTTGGCCAAACATACTGCCAAGGAGGAATTCACTGCTATGGGCAAGAGGAAAGGTAAGACGGATTTATCCAACTTCGTCAACCATAGCGCCGAGGAACTTCATTCTGGTTTTTTAAACCGTCTTTACACCAGCCGTGACTTTGAAGTCGGTTTGGTGAACCTGATGAAGGAACGTTATTAGGTAATCTTCAAGAACACTTTGAAATTTACTCTATTCTGTATATCTCTTCCATTGTATCCCCCAAGGGCTGGGTTATCTTTTAAAGATAAACCGGGACTTCGATATAAAGAATACTTCAACTTAGTAGCCCCCAAGGGCCGGTTTGTCTCTTGAACACAAACCGGGACTTTCTGTCCTTGTTAACTGTCTTTACTTATAATTAATCAATTGTGCATTAGCCCCCAAGTGCCAAGTTTAATACCTGGATTGAGCCTTGGGACTTGAAAATACTCACTCTTTTTTAAAGCAATCCACATTAGCCCCCAAGTGCCGAGTGCATAACTTGTCATGTGCTTGGGACTTTAATAACTTCATCTTCTAACTTTTGCAGACCGAGAAGGCTATCAAAGAATCTCAAATCGCTGACCTCCAAGAAAACATCAAGTCCCAGCAAGAAGAGACCTCTAAAGCCAAAGAGGGGCTCAAGGATGTTTTGACAAGCATGGAGCAATTGAAGGATGGGTTCAAAAATGAACGCGTCAACTAGGAAACTGAGAAGGCTGCTTTCTTGAAGCGGGCAGAAGATGTCGAAGCAGCTCTTAATCCGGTGGCGGAAGAGCTGACAGGGCTAAAACATCAAGTGGATGCGATGACTTCTGTCGTCTTTGGTAAGTACTTTGTCATAGCCGGTTTGATAATATCTTGAACTCTGTCGGTTTAACATTGAGTTCTTAAACCGTTGCAGGTAATCGCATTGCTCAGCTGGGCACAGATATGAAGATGAAATTGAAGGCATCGTACACTTTGATTGAACAATTATACACCGGTGCCCAGCGGGTTATCTGTGCAGTCTCATACAACAAACCGGCACTAACCCTGATCAAGGACACACTAGCAAGATTATCCATGACACCGGCTCAGATAGAAGAGGTGAAGCGATCTGCTGTCAGGGTTGGCGCTTTACTGGCACTGACTCGGGCCAAAGCATGGATATCTGACTTGGATCCAGTAGATATCACCAAGGGATTTCCGGATGAACAAGAAGACGGGTCAGCATTTGACAACGAAGCCCTCAAAGCCCTGACAAAGGAGATGCGTCCGCTATCAAGTCAACTGGCTGCAGAGGCTAACTTGACTGTTCATCGGTCCTTTTACGATGAAAGGAACCAGCGGGTTGATACGGCTGTGACAGAAGCGCAAAACCTTATCAAGCCAATCCGTAAGCACACTTACACCCCTGATGTTGACCCGTCCAATCTCATAAGTGAAGAAGCTGTATTTCAGGATCTAACCCGGATTGACTGGACCACCATTGACTTCCAGCCTCTGGGTGGAGAGGAGGAGGTTGAACCGGTGCCTGAAGATCCATCAACTTCACGTCGTCCTGGCAATGAGTCTTAATCCGGCATTCGAGTTACTTTGACAGACTTTGTCATGTAAAAACAATCAGCATTTTGGGCCACAAAGCGCCTTGTAATAGGCTAGTGCAAGCACTTTAATCTTCGGTACTAATACATAACTTTGGTTGATCCATCCTGATATTTGCTGTGCTTGGTTACACCTTGATAATTTTCATGCAATTCTAATATCTGCATAAAAAGAATTGTCCTGGCGGTTTACCGCCGGACGGGTCATAATGCCCAAGACAAAGCCTGGCTAATAACCAAAGCGGAATAAATATGAAATAACTCATACCTGTGATATAAAATCACTTGGTTGGTTAACCAACTTTTATTGTAGTAAGGGTGAAGACCTAAATCTTGAGTTTTTATAACACTCACCATATAATGATGGCGTGTAATAAGTCATGCCAGGTTATGATGAACACCAGATGATCAAAACTGGCGACATGTAGTCAAAGCCAGGCCGGGTTAACAAACTCCGTTTTGATAATAAGGTCTGACAACTTTTAGTTGACACCCAAGCCGGGTTAACAAAAACCGCGTTAGTATGATGATTGAAGAGCCAGACCGGATCAAAAGATACCGGTTCAACATAAAATTCATCCAAAAAGAGAAACTTCTGACAAAAAGCAAATAAAACGTGTAGTCAAGGCTTTTTGAGGGCTGCCAGGCCCAAATTCGAGGCTTTTTGTGCGCTGCCAGGCCACTGAGTTAAACCATTTGACAAAGCCTTTAAACATGGGCCTCCAACTAACCAATCGTCGTTTTAACTTTGACAAGTTCAGGGTCTCAATGAGAGTAACTGTCAAACGTTCGGCGGGTCATGCCAGGATTACCTGGATAGGAGTGGCTTACTTGATGAAGGCAGGTTAACCCGGGGTTTTAGGTGAATACACCAGGCTTCCAAGCCGTGGGTCGATACCCAATTACAAGGGTCCTTTCAAACTCTTTGTTACTTTACACAAAGAGCCCCCAAGTAACTTTGTAAGCTGTGCTCATTGGGTGCCTATGTTTGAGCTGTGCATAGCATCCAGACTCTCTTTGGCCCCTTGGATGTGAAGCTCCCTAGCTGTATTGTGGCATGATAGCCGGTTTAACAGGTAGTACTCCGCTTTGTCAGCTGAAGCCCCCATGTAACTCAAAAGATATTTGAGAAAAAACAGCAGAGGCACTGCTTATAGCAAGGATGCCGGTTTATTATATTGATCATAATATATACATTGTTGAAATATATACATAAGAGAAGCCTATGGCTCAAGTATAGTAAGGCCGAAGGAGAGCTATGTTCCACGGCCGCCGGGTCTCCTCCTCAGAACTGCGTGAGTTGTCTCGAACGTCAATGAGGTAGTATGATCCGTTGTGCAAATTCTTGCTGACCACAAAGGGCCCTTCCCAAGGTGGGGATAACTTGTGCATATCGGTCTGATCCTGGAAGAGCCAGAGCACCAAGTCGCCTTCTTGAAAGGTTCTTGTCTTAACCCGGCGGCTGTGATAACGCCGCAGGTCTTGCTGATAAACCGCCGAACGAGCCAAAGCCATGTCCCATTTTTCATCTAACAGGTCCAATGCCTCCTGGCGTGCTTGCTCATTGTCCGCTTCAACATAATTGGCAACCCGGGGCGAATCATGATGAATATCACTTGGAAGGACCGCCTCTGCCCCGTAAACCATGAAGAAAGGTATGTAACACGTTGATCTGTTGGGGGTGGTGTTGATGCTCCATAACACAGAAGGCAATTCTTCCAGTCAACAACCCGGCGTCCATTTTAAAGGAACCATGAGTCGGGGCTTGATACCCTTCAAGATTTCTTGATTGGCTCTCTCCGCTTGACCATTGGACTGGGGGTGCGCCATGGATGCTAAGTCAAGCCGGTTGTGCTCTCTCTGACAGAAATCCTCCATCTCACCTTTAGAAAGGTTTGTGCCATTATCTGTGATGATGCTGTGTGGAAAGCCAAAGCGGAAGATAATCTTTTTGAGAAATTGAACCAGTGTAGCCGCATCACACTTGCTGACAGGCTCCGCTTCAACCCATTTGGTGAATTTGTCAACCGCCACTAGCAGGTGGGTCTTCTTATCCTTGGAGCGCTTAAAGGGCCTGACCATATCAAGCCCCCAAGTGGCAAACGGCCAAGTGATAGGAATCATCCTTAATTCTTGAGCCGGAACATGAGCTCGGCGTGAAAACTTCTGACAAGCGTCACACCGCTTCACCAGATCCTCAGCATTAGCATGAGCTGTCAACCAGTAAAACCCATGACGAAAAGCTTTAGCAACCAAGGACTTTGAACCGGCGTGGTGACCACAATCCCCTTCATGAATTTCCCGTAGGATCTCTTGGCCTTCTTCAGGAGAAACACAACACTGGAATACGCCTGAAACGCTACAGCGGTATAACTCGCCATTGTGAATAACCATGGACTTGGATCGCCGGACTATCTGCCGGGCCAGAACTTCATCGTCTGGTAACTCGCCCCGGTTCATGTACGCCAAATACGGTATCGTCCAATCCGGAACAACATGTAAAGCAGCCACCAATTGGGCCTCTGGATAAGTTATAGCCAAATCCTCCTCTGTAGGCAACTTAACAGACGGGTTATGCAAGATATCTAGAAAGGTGTTGGGAGGTACCGGTTTACGCTGAGATCCCAGCCGGCTCAAAGCGTCTGTCGCTTCATTTTTACACCGATCAATATGCTCAACCTGATACCCTTTGAAGTGACCTGCCACAATATTCACCCCGCGTCTGTAAGCCGCCATGAGTGGATCCTTAGAATCCCAAGTGTCAGAAACTTGCTGGGCCACCAGATCAGAGTCTCCAAAGCATCGTACCCGGCTTAAATTCATCTCCTTGGCCACACGGAGCCCATGGAGTAAAGCCTCGTACTCAACTACATTGTTAGTATAGGGGAACATTAAACAGAGAACATAACGAATTTTATCACCTCGAGGGGAAGTAGGGACAAGTCCAGCCCCCGAGCCCTCCAATTGCATCGATCCATCAAAGTGAATAGTCCAATATGTATTATCCTATTTGTCCTCTGGTGCTTGTAACTCGGTCCAATCATTGATGAAGTCAACAAGTGCTTGAGATTTGATGGCAGTTCGAGGCATATACTTCAACCCATGTGGACCAAGCTCAATCCCCCACTTTGCAACCCGGCCAGTTGCCTCCCTGTTCTGGATTATATCACCCAAAGGAGCTGAACTGACAACTGTGATGGGATGGCCTTGAAAGTACTGTTTGAGTTTCCGACTTGCCATAAAACCCCCATAAACCAGCTTCTGCCAATGCGGATACCGCTGCTTTGACTCGATAAGCACTTTGCTGATATAGTAAACCGGTCGTTGAACCGGATATTTCTTGCCAGCCTCCTTGCGTTCCACCACAATCGCCACACTGACAGCACGGGCATTAGCAGCCACGTACAATAACAAGGGCTCTTTATCAATCGGAGCAGCAAGGACCGGCGGTTCAACCAATTGCCGCTTCAGGTCTTCAAACGCCGCATTAGCCGCATCACTCCAGACAAAGGTGTCTGTTTTCTTCAACATCTGATATAAAGGGATCGCCTTCTCTCCCAAGCGGCTAATAAACCGGCTTAGGGCTGCAATTCGACCTGCCAGACGTTGAACATCATTAATGCACGCCTATTTAGCCAAAGATGTAATCGCTTTGATCTTCTCCGGATTAGCCTCAATGCCTCTGTTGGACACCAGGAAGCCTAGAAGCTTGCCTGCCGGAACACTGAAAACACACTTGTCCGAATTGAGCATCATCTTGTAAACACGCAGATTGTCAAAGATCTCCTTGAGATCATCTATCAATGTCTCCTTCTTCCTGGACTTTACCACAATGTCATCAACATAGGCATGAACATTGCGCCCAATCTGACTATGAAGACAATTTTGCACACAGCGCTGATAAGTTGCCTGGGCACTCTTGAGCCCAAAGGACATAGAAACATAGCAGAAGGCTCCAAAGGGAGTGATGAAGGTGGTCTTCTCCTGGTCCTTAACTGCCATTTTGATCTGATGATAGCCTGAATAAGCATCCAAGAAACTCCAATGCTCACAACCCGCCGTCGCATCAATGATCTGATCAATACGTGGGAGAGCAAAAGGATCGGCCGGACGAGCTTTGTTCAAATCTGTGTAGTCCACATACATGCGCCAAGTGCCGTTTTTCTTAAGAACAAGCACCGGATTAGCCAACCACTCAGGGTGAAACACTTCAACGATAAACCCAGCAGCCAATAGCCGGGCTACCTCCTCACCAATTGCCTTGCGTCTCTCCTCGTTAAAGCGGTGAAGAAACTGCTTGACTGGTTTAAACTTGGGATCAATATTGAGAGTGTGCTTAGCGAGTTCCCTCGGTACACCTGGCATGTCAGAAGGCTTCCATGCAAAAATGTCCCGGTTCTCATGGATGAACTTGATGAGCGCGCTTTCCTATTTCAGATCCAGATTTGTGCTGATGCTAAACTGTTTAGATGAATTGCCAGGAACAAAGTCAACAAGTTTAGTCTCATCAGCCGGTTTGAAATGTAGGCTTGGGTCATGCTCAGTGGTGGGCTTCTTCAGAGGGGTCATGTCTGCCGGATCAACATTGTCCATGTAGTGTTTCAACTCCTCTGTAGCACAAACCGACTCAGCATAGGATGCATCACCTTCCTCGCAATCCAGAGCGATCTTATGACTTCCGTGAACTATGATGGTCCCCTTGTGACCCGGCATCTTGAGCTGCAAATAAATATAACAGGGCCTTGCCATGAACTTTGCATAAGCCGGCCGTCCAAACAGTGTGTGATACGGGCTTAGGATCCTCACCACTTCAAAGGTCAATGTTTCAGACTGGGAGTCATGCTCATCACCAAACACAACCTCCAAAGCGATCTTGCCAACAGGATATGCCGATTTACCTGGTACCACACCATGCAAAACAGTGTTTGACGGTTGAAGACTCTTTTCTGTCAACCCCATGCGACGGAAGGTCTCATAATACAGAATGTTGATACTGCTCCCTCCATCCATAAGCACCTTGGTGAAATGATAACCTCCGACCTGAGGTGCCACCACTAAAGCCAGGTGACCCGGATTGTCAACCTGGGGCGGATGATCCTCTCTGCTCCACACAATGGGTTGCTCGGACCACCGCAAGTAACGTGGTACTACGGGTTCAACAGCATTAACTGCCCTCTTGTGAAGCTTCTGACCACGCTTGCACAAACTAGTGGTGAATACATGATATTGTCCACCATCCAACTGCTTTGGGTGACTCTGATAACCCGACTGCTGCTGATTTCCTTGATTATTCTATTGGCTATTACCACCTTGGTTGTTCTGGTTGCCCTAATTATTCTGAAATCCAGAGTTTGAACCGCCGCCACCCTAAAAACCTGGACCTGAACCGCCCGATGGACCCTGATCATACCGGAAAAGATCAGAGTTTTTGAACTCTTTCATAATGTGACAATCTTTCCAAAGATGTGTTGCTGGAACCTCCTTGGTCCCATGCTTTGGGCAGGGCTGGTTTAACAAACGCTCCAGATTCATTCCAGTGTGAATCGAGATCTGCTTTGCGCTTACCATTATTCCCATGGCCTCCTTGGTTGTGTTGCTGTCCCTTTGCACCGCCGTTCTTCTTTCCCTTCTCCGGTTTCTCCTCATCAGAATCGGGATCCTTGGTATTATCAGAATTAGCATATTTGACCAGGGCGGCCATAAGGGTGCCCATATCATTGCAGTGGCGCTTGAGTCGTCCCAACTTCATCTTCAGTGACTTAAACCGGCAATTACGTTCCAGTGTGATGATCGCTTGGCCAGCATTAATCCAGTCTGATGAATGCAAAACTTCTGAAACTCGGTGCACCCAATGAGTTGTTGACTCGTTCTCCCCTTGAACACAGGCATCCAGATCCACAATGGACATATGTTGTTTACATGTGTCTTTGAAATTGGCTATAAACCGGGCCTTCAACTGCTCCCATGACTTGACGGAGTTAGCTGGTAAGTTCTTCAACCATGTACGGGGTGTTCCCTCCAACATCATTGTGAAGTACTTTGCACAAGCCGCTTCATCCACGTCCAGCATCTCCATTGCCATCTCATAACTTTCCACCCATGCCTCGGGCGGTTGATCAGCGGTGTAACTAGGCACCTTACGTGGACCCTTGAAATCTTTAGGCAGCCGCACATTACGGAAAGCCGGAATGAGACACGGTACTCCCCAGGAACTGAAGGCAAGCCCGGTGCCTCGGTCTACTAACGCTGCTGGCTGAACCGGGGCGGGTTGATGACGACCCATATACTGTGCTCCTAAAGCGGCCTCCCTTCATGCTCTGCCATTATCCACCACGTCCTGAGCGTTCCCCTCACCATGCGCCGGATTGGGTCCTTGAGGGACAATACGGCGTTGCGCACTGCTAGACACCTCCGGTTCATCTATATGCCTGCTATAGCTTTTGCTCGGACGTGGGGTCGAGTGAATCCTGTATCGGCTATACGAGTAAGCTTGTTGCTGTGTCATAGCCGTTTGAAGAAGATCCCTGGCCCCCCATGTCTCAACCGCCGCTGGCGATTCACCTTCTATCGGAATAGCTGCCAGTCGGGATGCTGCTGCTATCATATTGTCCAAAGGGGTGGAGAAGTGACCCGGCAGGGGTGTGGTATACTGTGGCGGCTTGTCCGTTCATCGAGGTGGACCCATCACCTGAGGTTGATCCGGCGCTCCGGTTCACTGCTGCCGGATTGCTAGTCCCTGCTCCTGGTGTATCAAAGAGATTCATCGCATTGTAATCCGCCGGCAAGCGAGATTGATGTCTCCTCCTGAATACTTGGTTCGAAGCGTTCTGATCCATCAAAAGTTGATAATTCTTGGCTTGAATCATCTGTGCCTGGGCATCTAAAGTGGCCCTTTCTTCAGCCATCCTAGCGTCCTCAGCTGCCAAGTCCTCCTAAGCCTGTGTTATCTGATCCTTTAGCTTCGCCACGTCCGCATTGTGTTGATCCTGCGTCGCTGGGGTAACTGCCGTGGTCAACAAGGTCGCCCAGGCATCCATCAAACCGGAGAGAACTTGAGCCGGCCGGCGCGTGGAGCCTCCTGCCCTGCTACCGGTCCAGATGCTGCCGCAGTAGAATTTTGCAAAGTTGGCTGCGTTCCGGCCATGAAGATTCCGACTCGGTTCGGCAGTTCAAGAAATTCTGGAATACTGGTGCCTTCCGAATACCCTTCGAACACACCGTCATGAACTTGGTACAGGGATTCGGTTTCACCAGCAGATGATTCGCCATCGGAATAAGCGACCGTCTCACCTTCAGACACCGGTTCAGATCCAATCCCATGGACACATCCCACGAACGCATGCTTCATGGCAGGCTGAATCCGAGCGGGGCTTGCATGCTAAGCCGTCTCGACGAGGTCGGTGCAGATGTCCGGCTCAGGGCCCGGTTCACTGATCTTGACAATGAAAACATGAATTCCTCCAAGGGGGACCCGGTACCCGTACTCAATTGAGCCGGCCTCGGGGCCCCATCCCGCGTCGTCGATGTAGAGCTTACCGCGACGACTCTTGGTCATCCGGCCAACCACGTACCCCTTGAGTCCTTCAAAGTTGCCCTTCAAGAACTCGAAACCATCATGCGCTAGGCCCACGGTGGGCGCCAACTGTCGTGGAAATATCACGTCAGATGTCCTCGTGAAAGGACTTAGTCGTGGAGCCATCGCGACGGGTTAGCTTAAAGGGGTTAAACCGGACAAAGGACACAAGGGTTTTTATACTATTTCGGCCCCTTCGATGAAGGTGAAAGCCTACGTCTAGTTGTGTTGGGATTACTGGGGTCTCGATAACCAGGGAGCTAAACAAGCTATGCCCGGCTATCGAATTGTTGTTTCTTGTCCCTGAACCGCCGCCGGGTCGTCCCCTTATATACACGGGTTGATGCCCGGCCGGTTTACAGAGTCCTGAGGCCGGCTCATACAGGTGTCCGGCTTGGTCTCTCCTTTCCTGGCCTACAATACAAGTTATATGATTATGGAGGTTTACCACTATGGGCCCTAATCCGCCTTTGGGCTCCGGGCCTCTAAGCTTCATAGTAAAGCGCCATCTTTTGGGTCTTCATGGGCTTCAATATGGTTGAGCGTGCCGGCCCCTCCTGGGCAGTTTATACTCAGTAGTTATATCCCCAACAGTCTTCAAATCCGTCAGCAGAGGAATGGCATCTTCATATCACAAGAAAAATACCTCAAAGATTGCCTAAAGAAGTTTGGAATGCAAGACTGCAAAGGATGCACGACGCCAATGCCAACCAAAAGTCATCTAGGTCCTGACGACAATGGTAAAGAGTTCGATCAAAAGGTGTACCGCTCCATGATTGGTTCCTTACTTTACTTATCTGCATCTAGGCTAGATATAATGCTTAGCGTTTGCATATGTGCCTGATTCCAAGCGGCACCAAAGGAGTCGCATCACCTAGCGGTGAAGCGAATACTTTGATATTTGGCTTACTCCCCAATGATAGGATTATGCTATCCAAAGGGCTCAACATTTGATCTGATTGGCTATTCTGATGCTGATTATGCTGGTGACAAGGTTGATCGCAAGTCCACTTCAGGAACATGTCACTTTCTCGGTCGACCACATGTCTGTTGGTCTTCAAAGAAGCAGAACTGTGTGTCACTCTCCACTGCTGAATCTGAATACATTGCTACTGGATCATGCTGTGCTCAGCTTCTATGGATGAAGCAAACTCTCAAGGACTATGGCATCAACACGAAGAATGTACCACTCTTCTGCGACAATGAAAGCGCCATTAAGCTTTCCAAAAATCTAGTTCAGCACTCGAAGACGAAGCACATTCAGATCCGTCACCACTTTCTCAGAGAACATGTCAACAAGAAAGACATTGGTATCATTCACATCAACACTGAAGAGCAATTGGCAGATGTTGAGGAACGTCGTAATTTCAAAAAAATTCCTACGTACACGCAAGATCATGGTGATGGCATAGCAACGAGAGGAGAGAGTGTCCGTCCACGTACCTTTGTAGACCGTAAGCGTAAGCGTTATGACAACGCGGTTGATGTAGTCGTATGTCTTCACGATCCGACCGATCCAAGCACCGAACGTACGGCACCTCCGAGTTCAGCACACGTTCAGCTCGATGACGATCCCCGGGCTCCGATCCAGCAAAGCTTCGGGGATGAGTTCCGTCAGCACGACGGCGTGGTGACGATGATGATGCTCTACCGGCGCAGGGCTTCGCCTAAACTCTGCGACGATATGACCGAGGTGGAATATGGTGGAGGGGGGCACCGCACACGGCTAAGGAACGATCCGTAGATCAACTTGTGTGTCTATGGGGTGCCCCCTGCCCCCGTATATAAAGTAGGAAGGAGGGAGGCCGGCCGGCCCTTGTTGGGCACGCCAGGAGGAGGAGTCCTCCTCCTAGTAGGAGTAGGACTCCTCCTTTCCTACTCCTACTAGGAGGGGAAGGAAGGGGGAGAGGAGGGGAAGGAAAGAGGGGGGCGCCGCCCCCCCTCCTAGTCCAATTTGGACCAGAGAGAGAGGGGGCGCGCGGCCCTTCCTGGCCGCCCCTCTCTCTTCCCACCAAGGCCCATGTGGCCCATTAACTCTCCGGGGGGTTCCGGTAACCCTCCGGCACTCCGGTTTTCTCCGAAATCACCCGGAACACTTCCGGTGTCCGAATATAGTCGTCCAATATATCAATCTTTATGTCTCGACCATTTCGAGACTCCTCGTCATGTCCGTGGTCACATCCGGGACTCCGAACAAACTTCGGTACATCACAACTTATGAACTCATAATAAAATTGTCATCGTAATGTTAAGCGTGCGGACCCTACGGGTTCGAGAACTATGTAGACATGACCTAGAACCATTCTCGGTCAATAACCAATAGCGGGACCTGGATTCCCATATTGGTTCCTACATATTCTATGAAGATCTTTATCGGTCAAACCGCATAACAACATACGTTGTTCCCTTTGTCATCGGTATGTTACTTGCCCGAGATTTGATCGTCGATATCCAATACCTAGTTCAATCTCGTTACCGGCAAGTCTCTTTACTCGTTCCGTAATGCATCATCCCATAACCAACTCATTTGGTCACATTGCTTGCAAGGCTTATAATGATGTGCATTACCGAGAGGGCCCAGAGATACCTCTCCGATAATCGGAGTGACAAAACCTAATCTCGAAATACGCCAACTCAACATGTACCTTCGGAGACACCTGTAGTACTCCTTTATAATCACCCAGTTATGTTGTGACGTTTGGTAGTACCCAAAGTGTTCCTCCGGTAAACGGGAGTTGCATATTTCTCATAGTTACAGGAACATGTATAAGTCATGAAGAAAGCAATAGCAGTATACTAAACGATCAAGTGCTAGGCTAACGGAATGGGTCATGTCAATCACATCATTCTTCTAATGATGTGATCCTATTAATCAAATGACAACACATGTCTATGGTTAGGAAACATAACCATCTTTGATTAATGAGCTAGTCAAGTAGAGGCATACTAGTGACTATATGTTTGTCGATGTATTCACACATGTATCATGTTTCCGGTTAATACAATTCTAGCATGAATAATAAACATTTATCATGATATGAGGAAATAAATAATAACTTTATTATTGCCTCTAGGGCATATTTCCTTCAGTCTCCCACTTGCACTAGAGTCAATAATCTAGATTACATAGTAATGATTCTAACACCCATGGAGTCTTGGTGTTGATCATGTTTTGCTCGTGAAAGAGGCTTAGTCAACGGGTCTGCAACATTCAGATCCGTATGTATTTTGCAAATCTCTATGTCTCCCACTTGGACTTGGTCCCGAATGGAATTGAAGCGTCTCTTGATGTGCTTGGTCCTCTTGTGAAATCTGGATTCCTTTGCCAAAGCAATTGCACCAGTATTGTCACAGAAGATCTTCATTGGTCCCGATGCACTAGGTATGACACCTAGATCGGTAATGAACTCCTTCATCCAGACTCCTTCATTTGCTGCTTAAGAAGAAGCTATGTACTCCGCTTCACATGTAGATCCCGCCACGACGCTTTGTTTAGAACTGCACCAACTTACAGCTCCAAAAACACGTATCCGGTTTGCGATTTAGAATCGTCCGGATCAGTGTCAAAGCTTGCATCAACGTAACCATTTACGACTAGCTCTTTGTCACCTCCATATACGAGAAACATATCCTTAGTCCTTTTCAGGTATTTCAGGATGTTCTTGACCGCTGTCCAGTGATCCACTCCTGGATTACTTTGGTACCTTCCTGCCAAGCTTATTGCTAAGCATATGTCAGGTCTAGTACACAGCATTGCATACATGATAGAGCCTATGGCTGAAGCATAGGGAACATCTTTCATTTTCTCTCTATCTTCTGTTGTGGTCGGGCATTGAGTTTGACTCAACTTCACACCTTGTAGCACAGGCAAGAAACCTTTCTTTGCCTGATCCATTTTGAACTTTTTCAAAATTTTGTCAAGGTATGTGCTTTGTGAAAGTCCTATTAAGCGTCTTGATCTATCTCTATAGATCTTGATGCCCAATATGTAAGCAGCTTCACCGAGGTCTTTCATTGAAAAACTTTTATTCAAATATCCCTTTATGCTATCCAGAAATTCTATATCATTTCCAATTAATAATATGTCATCTACATATAAAATCAGAAATGCTACAGAGCTCCCACTCACTTTCTTGTAAATACAGGCTTCTCCAAAAGTCTGTATAAAACCATATGCTTTGATCACACTATCAAAACGTTTATTCCAACTCCGAGATGCTTGCACCAGTCCATAAATGGATCGCTGGAGCTTGCACACTTTGTTAGCACCTTTTGGATCAACAAAACCTTCTAGTTGCATCATATACAACTCTTCTTCTAGAAATCCATTCAAGAATGCAGTTTTGACATCCATTTGCCAAATTTCATAATCATGAAATGTAGCAATAGCTAACATGATTCGGACAGACTTAAGCATCGCTACGGGTGAGAAAGTCTCATCGTAGTCAACCCCTTGAACTTGTCGAAAACCTTTCGCAACAAGTTGAGCTTTATAGACAGTTATATTACCATCAGCGTCAGTCTTCTTCTTAAAGATCCATTTATTCTCAATGGCTTGCCGATCATCGGGCAAGTCAACCAAAGTCCATACTTTGTTTTCGTACATGGATCCCATCTCAGATTTCATGGCCTCTAGCCATTTTGCGGAATCTGGGCTCATCATCGCTTCCTCATAGTTCGTAGGTTCATCATGGTCAAGTAACATGACTTCCAGAATAGGATTACCGTACCACTCTGGTGCGGGTCTTACTCTGGTAGACCTACGAGGTTCAGTAGAAACTTGATCTGAAGTTTCATGATCAATATCATCAGCTTCCTCACTAGTTGGTGTAGTAGTCACAGGAACCGGTTCTTGTGATGAACTACTTTCCAACAAGGGAGTAGATACAGTTATCTCATCAAGTTCTACTTTCCTCCCACTCACTTCTTTCGAGAGAAACTCCTTCTCTAGAAAGGATCCGACTTTAGCAACGAAAATCTTGCCCTCAGATCTGTGATAGAAGGTGTACCCAATAGTCTCTTTTGGATATCCTATGAAGACACATTTGTCCGATTTGGGTTCGAGCTTATCTGGTTGAAGTTTCTTCACATAAGCATCGCAGCCCCAAACTTTAAGAAACAACAACTTTGGTTTCTTGCCAAACCACGGTTCATAAGGTGTTGTCTCAACGGATTTTGATGGTGCCCTATTTAACGTGAATGCGGCCTTCTCTAAAGCATAACCCCAAAACGATAGCGGTAAATCAGTAAGAGACATCATAGATCGCACCATATCTAGTAAAGTACGATTACGACGTTCGGACACACCATTTTGTTGTGGTGTTCCGGGTGGCGTGAGTTGCGAAACTATTCCGCATTGTTTCAAGTGTAGACCAAACTCATAACTCAAATATTCTCCTCCACGATCAGATTGTAGAAACTTTATTTTCTTGTTATGATGACTTTCCACTTCACTCTGAAATTCTTTGAACTTTTCAAATGTTTCAGACTTGTGTTTCATTAAGTAGATATACCCATATCTGCTCAAATCATCTGTGAAGGTGAGAAAATAACGATACCCGCCGCGAGCCTCAACATTCATTGGACCACAAACATCAGTATGTATGATCTCCAACAAATCAGTTGCTCGCTCCATAGTTCCGGAGAACGGCGTTTTTGTCATCTTGCCCATGAGGCACGGTTCGCAAGTACCAAGTGATTCATAATCAAGTGATTCCAAAAGCCCATCAGTATGGAGTTTCTTCATGCGCTTTACACCGATATGACCTAAACGGTAGTGCCACAAATAAGTTGCACTATCGTTATCAACTCTGCATCTTTTGGTTTCAACACTATGAATATGTGTATCACTACTATCGAGATTCAATAAAAATAGACCACTCTTCAAGGGTGCATGACCATAAAAGATATTACTCATATAAATAGAACAACCATTATTCTCTGATTTAAATGAATAACCGTCTCGCATCAAACAAGATCCAGATATAATGTTCATGCTCAACGCTGGCACCAAATAACAATTATTTAGGTCTAAAACTAATCCCGATGGTAGATGTAGAGGTAGCGTGCCGACCGCGATCACATCGACTTTGGAACCATTTCCCACGCGCATCGTCACCTCGTCCTTAGCCAATCTTCGCTTAATTCGTAGTCCCTGTTTCGAGTTGCAAATATTAGCAACAGAACCAGTATCAAATACCCAGGTGCTACTGCGAGCATTAGTAAGGTACACATCAATAACATGTATATCACATATACCTTTGTTCACTTTGCCATCCTTCTTATCTGCCAAATACTTGGGGCAGTTCCGCTTCCAGTGTCCAGTCTGCTTGCAGTAGAAGCACTCAGTTTCAGGCTTAGGTCCAGACTTGGGTTTCTTCTCTTGAGTAGCAACTTGCTTGCTGTTCTTTTTAAAGTTCCCCTTCTTCTTCCCTTTGCCCTTTTTCTTGAAACTGGTGGTCTTGTTAACCATCAACACTTGATGCTCCTTTTCGATTTCTACCTCCGCAGCTTTTAGCATTGCGAAGAGCTCAGGAATAGTTTTGTTCATCCCTTGCATATTATAGTTCATCACGAAGCTCTTGTAGCTTGGTGGCAGTGATTGGAGAATTCTGTCAATGACACTATCATCAGGAAGATTAACTCCCAGTTGAATCAAGTGATTATTATACCCAGACATTTTGAGTATGTGTTCACTGACAGAACTATTCTCCTCCATCTTGCAGCTATAGAACTTATTGTAGACATCATATCTCTCAATCCAGGCATTTGCTTGAAATATTAACTTCAACTCCTGAAACATCTCATATGCTCCATGACGTTCAAAACGTCGTTGAAGACCCGGTTCTAAGCCATAAAGCATGGCACACTGAACTATCGAGTAGTCATCAGCTTTGCTCTGCCAGACGTTCTTAACGTTGTCAGTTGCATCAGCAGCAGGCCTGGCACCCAGTGGTGCTTCCAGGATGTAACTTTTCTATGAAGCAATGAGGATAATCCTCAGGTTACGGACCCAGTCCGTGTAATTGCTACCATCATCTTTCAACTTTGCTTTCTCAAGGAACGCATTAAAATTTAACGGAACAACAGCATGAGCCATCTATCTACAAACCAACATAGACAAGCAAAATACTATCAGGTACTAAGTTCATGATAAATTTAAGTTCAATTAATCATATTACTTAAGAACTCCCACTTAGATAGACATCTCTCTAGTCATCTAAGTGATCACGTGATCCAAATCAACTAAACCATGTCCGATCATCACGTGAGATGGAGTAGTTTCAATGGTGAACATCACTATGTTGATCATATCTACTATATGATTCACGTTCGACCTTTTGGTCTCCGTGTTCCGAGGCCATATCTGTATATGCTAGGCTCGTCAAGTATGACCTGAGTATTCCGCGTGTGCAACTGTTTTGCACCCGTTGTATTTGAACGTAGAGCCTATCACACCCGATCATCACGTGGTGTCTCAGCACGAAGAACTTTCGCAACGGTGCATACTCAGGGAGAACACTTCTTGATTATTAAGTGAGAGATCATCTTAAAATGCTACCGTCAATCAAAGCAAGATAAGATGCATAAAGGATAAACATCACATGCAATCAATATAAGTGATATGATATGGCCATCATCATCTTGTGCTTGTGATCTCCATCTTCGAAGCACCGTCGTGATCACCATCGTCACCGGCGCGACACCTTGATCTCCATCGTAGCATCATTGTCGTTACGCCATCTATTTCTTCTACGACTATCGCTACCGCTTAGTGATAAAGTAAAGCAATTACAAGGCGTTTGCATTTCATACAATAAAGCGACAACCATATGGCTCCTGCCAGTTGCCGATAACTTCGGTTAAAAAACATGATCATCTCATACAATAAAATATAGCATCACGTCTTGACCATATCACATCACAACATGCCCTACAAAAACAAGTTAGACGTCCTCTACTTTGTTGTTGCAATTTTTACGTGGCTGCTACGGGCTTAGCAAGAACCGTTCTTACCTACGCATCAAAACCACAACGATAGTTTGTCAAGTTGGTGCTGTTTTAACCTTCGCAAGGACCGGGCGTAGCCACACTCGGTTCAACTAAAGTGAGGGAGACAGACACCCGCGGGTCACCTTTAAGCAATGAGTGCTCGTAGCGGTGAAACCAGTCTCGCGTAAGTGTACGCGTAATGTCGGTCCGGGCCGCTTCATCTCACAATGCCGCTGAACCAAAGTATGACATGCTGGTAAGCAGTATGACTTATATCGCCCACAACTCACTTGTGTTCTACTCGTGCATATAACATCAACGCATAAAACCTAGGCTCGGATGCCACTGTTGAGGAACGTAGTAATTTCAAAAAAATTCCTACGTACACGCAAGATCATGGTGATGGCATAGCAACGAGAGGAGAGAGTGTCCGTCCACGTACCCTCGTAGACCGTAAGCGGAAGCGTTATGACAACGCGGTTGATGTAGTCATACGTCTTCACGATCCGACCGATCCAAGCACCGAATGTACGGCACCTCCGAGTTCAGCATACGTTCAGCTCGATGACGATCCCCGGGCTCCGATCCAGCAAAGCTTCGGGGATGAGTTCCGTCAGCACGACGGCGTGGTGACGATGATGATGCTCTACCGGCGCAGGGCTTCGCCTAAACTCCGCGACAATATGACCGAGGTGGAATATGGTGGAGGGGGGCACCGCACACGGCTAAGGAACGATCCGTAGATCAACTTGTGTGTCTATGGGGTGCCCCCTGCCCCCGTATATAAAGGAGGAAGGGGGGAGGCCAGCCGGCCCTTGTTGGGCGCGCCAGGAGGAGGAGTCCTCCTCCTAGTAGGAGTAGGACTCCTCCTTTCCTACTCCTACTGGGAGGGGAAGGAAGGGGAGAGGAGGGGAAGGAAAGAGGGGGGCGCCACCCCCCCCCTCCTAGTCCAATTCGGACCAGAGGGAGAGGGGGCACGCGGCCCTCCCTGGCCGCCCCTCTCTCTTCCCACCAAGGCCCATGTGGCCCATTAACTCTCCGGGGGGGTTCCGGTAACCCTCCGGCACTCCGGTTTTCTCCGAAATCACCCGGAACACTTCCGGTGTCTGAATATAGTCGTCCAATATATCAATCTTTATGTCTCGACCATTTCGAGACTCCTCGTCATGTCCGTGATCACATCCGGGACTCCGAACAAACTTCGGTACATCACAACTTATGAACTCATAATAAAACTGTCATCGTAACGTTAAGCGTGCGGACCCTACGGGTTCGAGAACTATGTAGACATGACCTAGAACCATTCTCGGTCAATAACCAATAGCGGGACCTGGATGCCCATATTGGTTCCTACATATTCTATGAAGATCTTTATCGGTCAAGCCGCATAACAACATACGTTGTTCCCTTTGTCATCGGTATGTTACTTGCCCGAGATTTGATCGTCGGTATCCAATACCTAGTTCAATCTCGTTACCGGCAAGTCTCTTTACTTGTTCCATAATGCATCATCCCGTAACCAACTCATTTGGTCACATTGCTTGCAAGGCTTATAATGATGTGCATTACCGAGAGGGCCCAGAGATACCTCTCCGACAATCGGAGTGACAAAACCTAATCTCGAAATACGCCAACTCAACATGTACCTTTGGAGACACCTGTAGTACTCCTTTATAATCACCAAGTTACGTTGTGACGTTTGGTAGTACCCAAAGTGTTCCTCCGGTAAACGGGAGTTGCATATTTCTCATAGTTACAGGAACATGTATAAGTCATGAAGAAAGCAATAGCAGTATACTAAACGATCAAGTGCTAGGCTAACGGAATGGGTCATGTCAATCACATCATTCTTCTAATGATGTGATCCTATTAATCAAATGACAACACATGTCTATGGTTAGGAAACATAACCATCTTTGATTAATGAGCTAGTCAAGTAGAGGCATACTAGTGACTATATGTTTGTCTATGTATTCACACATGTATCATGTTTCCGGTTAATACAATTCTAGCATGAATAATAAACATTTATCATGATATGAGGAAATAAATAATAACTTTATTATTGCCTCTAGGGCATATTTCCTTTAGCAGATATCTTCACTAAGCCCTTGGATGAGAAAAGTTTTTGCAAGTTGCGAATACTTACAGCATCACATTGAATCACCTGAAGCCAGTTCTTGTCTGAAGCCAATCAGACGGAAGCCATTCACTGTACTGAAGCCAATTAGCTTAAATATTATGGCTTTAGAAAAGTCTGCTTGGAAGGGTGGCAGGAAACGCCGAGGCAAGACAGCACATGATCTGCCTCCTGCTTTGTATGAGCAATACAAGTATGACCCTGACGAAAACTATAGCTAGCGCAAGAACCATATTTAGTGGATCCGAAGATATTGGGCTGAGGAATGGTTCATGTACAGATTCGTCACGCCAGAATACGCTGAGAAGAACACCACCAAGCGCCCATGGGGTGACTATCTGTATCACAGCTTGGTGTCGAAGAGTAAGGTTGAAGCCATTGTGCAAGAATTCTATCCTTGCATGGTCAGAGGACCACAGCCTGAAAATCCTGACCCATCTTCTTTATTATGGTGTTGTGATGACAATCTCTTCAAGCGCAATTATAAGTTTGCCAAAGATTCAGCTGCCAAGAACAAGACGGATTATGGCCTCAACTTCAACCCTGGCCCCTCTGCACCCAGATCAGATGGGACTCGTGAAGCAAATTAGAACAGAATTGGCCCCTTTGCCAATTTTGATGGGCTTCTATCTCACATTGCTGCTCAGGGAGAAACTGTGGAGCAATATGATGGTGAAGCTGATACTAAAGACGCTCCCTCACCTCCCAAATAAAATAAGAAGAAGAAGGCAAAAGCTTAAAAGCCATCTTCTTCACCAAAAGCTTCAATGAGGAAGCCTCTGAAGATTGCACCGCCTAAATCCAGTGTGCGGTCTGAAGACTTATCTCGTGTGTCCAAGAGGACCAAGATGCCATTGCCCAAGAAAGCCACTGGGCAACCACTGACACCTTTTGTTGTGCTATGCAATGAAGAAGAAGCCATTGATCTATCAAGTGATGAAGATCTTGGTGATGATGCTCTGGAAATTCTTAGCAAGAGCAAGCAAGAGGCGGAAATCTTCAACGATCTTCCCCTCTTCGATGTTGATATTCTGAATAACTTCATCGATGAGTGGTTTGACAACCAGGACATCAGTATTGATGATCTTCAGCTTCCTGTGGACATCAGTGTCACCTTCCACGGAGCCATTGCTGGTGAATTGGCCTTGGCTCAGAAGATTGTTGAGCTGAAGAACAAGATTGATTATGAGAAGGCTCACTTCAAGAAGAACATGGCCAAGCTCAGCGTGTCTAAAGTTCAAATCTTCAAGAAGATGCTGACCTCAAAGAGGAGTTTCATAAGAAACGCCATGAATCTAAAGGCTCAAGGCAGCGTATGAAGTATCTTGCTGAGAAATGTGTTCAAGCCCACAATGAAGATGAGAAGCGAAAAGCTCTTGGGCAGCCTGGCATTGATCCCAGGATGGCTGCCAAGAAGAAGAAGTCTACTGAGACCCACACTGCACCATGGCAGGAAGAACCTCGTATTATCTTCCCTGCCAGTATGACTGGCTCGAAGCCTAAGGTCCCCTCAGCAGCTTCTGAATTGAAGAAGACAAGAGCGGCTGAAGCTGAAGCCAAGAAACGCAAGGACAAGGACGTATCTGACGATGCTCTTTCTAAGAAGAAGCTGAAGACTAAGGGAACTAAGTGTTCAAAGAAAGAGCGTGCTACAGCCTCTCAGCCACTCATGGTTGAACCCATCTCAGTTGCTCCCCCTGCTGCCACAAACCAAGAACGTCGAGTTGTACTCCACCGGCCTGCTTCCATAGAGGCTCATGAAGAAGAGCAAGTTTCAGCTGTTGACCCCAAGGTAGTTGAATACACTGGTCATGAAGACAATGTTGTTGATGATGAAGTCCTTCCTCAAATCGAGCATCAGTTGGTATCATCGCCTGCTCCTACGAGTAGCGAATACATCAGCATTGGTCGTCCATTGATGCCAATTGCTCAGGATGATTCATGGGCTGAGCGCCCGCAAGAAGAAACCCCAGTACGTGATGAAACACCCCGTACTCCACCAGCGCAAGTCACCAATTCAATGGTTAATGACGACAACTACATGGAGACCACTACATCGCCAAAAGCATCGCCCGTGTTCCAACGGCTTCGCAAAGTCCTTAGACCATTGGTCTCCATGTCAACCATCCCAGAAGAAGATTCACAACAATCCAGCTCAGTGGCACGTCAAGTGTTCCCTGAAGAGAATCCTTCTATGATGGTTCTTGTGTCTGAAGCCAAAGTTGCTGAAGACATTCCGGCTGCATCAGCCGATGAAGAAGAAAGAAGATAAGAGAGGGTCGCTACACCCCCTGCCCCAGATCAAGTCATTCTCGAGGAGAATGTGATTTTGCAAGACCCTCCGGTCGTTGACCCAATGGAGGTTGAGAACATTCAGGCTGCCACAAACACTACTGAAGCCACTGACCCTGTCTTGGCTGAAGATCGTGTGGAGCCTGAAGCCAATGTTGTGCGTGAAGCCAATGTGAACCCTGAAGCTTATGTCACGCTGGTCCCCACTAACGGTGTAGTTCCACCCCCAAGGCCTCACACTATGGACACGGCTTACAACCGTGATATGGAGTTGGTCACTATTTGCTGGCCCATCCTGGTTCCTCCCACTGGTCCAGGGCCCCAATATGATTATCATGTGCAGCAGCGACCATAAGTATAGAAGACAAAGCCAAGGCTGCCAAGACTTCTAGGTGCTGCAACAGCCCCAGGATCCTTCAGTGTCAATAGCTTCAGAGCCCACAACACCTTCTTTGACAGTGACAAGAATCCATACTCGAAGCCAAGGATCTCTTCAGATCTCTTCTACAGCCATCAACAGCGCAGCTACTAATCTTGTGTTCTCTACAATCAAGAGAGAATCTTCCCTCACATGCGCCTCGACTGTTTTTTTGACACATGAAACGGTAGGAAAGGCTCCTACTGTATGTATTAAATTAAAGTATCAAATAGTTCTTACAAAGTCATAACCTTACATCCATGGCCATGGTAAAATAGAGGTAGAGTTAGGAAACCAATCTAAGTACTAGACTATGGGACAACAAAGGATTGGACAAAAGAGGAAATAAGTTGTCTGTGCTTCTCTTTGGCTCTACGTATGAGTAGAGAGAAATCCTCTTTGAATCTTCTTGCCCATGAGCCAATAGTGGGGTCTATCCTTCAGAAGTGCTTGTTGTTTCTCTCTTTCCACAAACTCCAGGAGGCATACAAAAAGATCTCCATAAACATTGGGTTGTTCCACACTATTTTGGCTTCCTTGATCCAATTTAGACGATCTCTATTAGTTGTCCAATGGATGTTCAAAGTGTCCCAACTGTCGCGCCTTGATTCTGAAGCTATGGCTAGGTTTTCCTGTCTTGAAGAAGCTCTAGATTGCTTTCGTGATGCTGGCCTTCTAGAATTTGTCACAACCAAAGAGCACTGGAATGAAGAGCTACTGCTGAGTTCTATGCTACTCTTCACATTCGTGGCTACTACCGGGTGTCTGTTTCTCCAACTTTAGTTGAATCAAGTTTGACTAGGGTCAATCCTTGTTGAAGGTTAAAAAAGCACACTTGACGAAAAATTGTTGTGGTTTTGATGCGTAGGTAAGAATGGTTCTTGCTAGAAGCCCATAGCAGCCACGTAAAACTTGCAACAACAAAGTAGAGGACGTCTAACTTTTTTTGCAGGGATTGCTGTGATGTGATATGGTCAAGGCATGATGTGATATAAATTGTTGTATGAGATGATCACGTTTTGTAACAAAGTTATCTGCAACTGGCAGGAGCCTTATGGTTATCGCTTTATTGTATCCAATGCAATCACCATGTAATTGTTTTACTTTATCACTAAGCGGTAGCGATAGTCGTAGTAAAAATAGTTGGCGAGACGACAACGATGCTACGATGGAGATCAAGGTGTCACACCGGTGATGATGGAGATCATGACCATGCTTCGTTGATGGAGATGATGAGCACAAGATGATGATGGCCATATCATGTCACATATTTTGATTGCATGTGATGTTTATCTTTTATGCATCTTATTTTGCTTAGTATGGCGGTAGCATTATAAGATGATCCCTTACTAAATTTCAAGGTACAAGTGTTCTCCCTGAGTATGCACCGTTGCTACAGTTCGTCCTGCCAAGACACCACGTGATGATCGGGTGTGATAAGCTCTACGTTCACATATAACGGGTGCAAGCCAGTTTTGCACCGCAGAATACTCGGGTTAAACTTGACGAGCCTAGCATATGCATATATGGCCTCGGAACACTAAGACCGAAAGGTCGAACGTGAATCATATAGTAGATATGATCAACATAGCGATGTTCACCATTGAAAACTACTCCATCTCACGTGATGATCAGACATGGTTTAGTTGATTTGGATCACGTGATCATTTAGATGACTAGAGGGATGTCTATCTAAGTGGGAGTTCTGAAGTAATATGATTAATTGAACTTTAATTTGTCATGAACTTAGTCCTGATAGTTATTTTGCATGTCTATGTTATTGTAGATCAATGCTCGTGTTATCGTTCCTTTGAATTTTAATGCGTTCCTAGAGAAAGCTAAGTTGAAACATGATGGCAGCAACTACACGGACTGGATCCGTAACTTGAGGATTATCCTCATTGCTGCACAGAAGAATTACGTCCTGGAAGCACCATTAGGTGTACCACCCGCGCCAGCAACTGAAGACATTGTGAATGCCTGGCAGACACATGTTGATGACTACTCGATATTTCAGTGTGCCATGCTCTACAACTTAGAATCGGGACTTCAAAGACGTTTTGAACGTCATGGAGCATATGAGATGTTCCAGGAGTTGAGTTAATATTTCAAGCAAATGCCCGAGCTGAGAGATATGAAGTCTCCAACAAGTTCTACAGTTGAAAAAGGGAGGAGAATAGTTCTGTCAGTGAACACATACTAAGAATGGTTGGGTACCATAACCACTTGACTCAGCTGGGAGTTAATCTTCCTGATGATAGTGTCATTGACAGAGTTCTTAAATCACTTCCACCAAGGTATAAAGGCTTTGTGATGAACTATAATATGCAAGGGATGAACAAGACTATTCCCGAGCTCTTCGCGGTGCTAAAGGCTGCGGAGGTAGAAATCAAGAAGGAGCATCAAGTGTTGATGATCAACAAGACCACTAGTTTCAAGAAAAAGGGCAAAGGGAAGAAGGGAAACTTCAAGAAGAACAGCAAGAAAGTTGTTGCTCAAGAGAATAAACCCCAAGTCTGGACCTAAGCCTGAAACTGAGTGCTTCTACTGCAAAGGGACTGGTCACTGGAAGCGAAACTACCCCAAGTATTTGGCGGATAAGAAGGATGGCAAAGTGAAAGGTATATTTGATATACATTTTATTGATGTGTACCTTACTAATGCTCGTAGTAGCGCCTGGGTATTTGATACTGGTTCTGTTGCTCATATTTGCAACTCAAAACAAGGGCTACGGATTAAACGAAGATTGGCTAAGGACGAGGTGAGGATGCGCGTGGGAAATGGTTCCAAGATCGATGTGATCGCCGTCGGCACGCTACCTCTACATCTACCTTCGGGATTAGTTTTAGACCTGAATAATTGTTATTTGGTGCCAGCGTTGAGCATGAACATTATATCTAGATCTTGTTTGATGTGGGAGTCCTGGATAAGGGGGTATCCGGACAGCCGGACTATGTACTTTGGCTGGACTGTTGGACTATGAAGATACAAGATTGAAGACTTCGTCCCGTGTCCTGATGGGACTCTCCTTTGCGTGGAAGGCAAGCTTGGCTATTCGAATGATAGATCTCCTTCTCTGTAACCGACTCTGTGTAACCCTAGCCCCCTCCGGTGTCTATATAAACCGGAGGGTTTAGTCTATAGGACAAGGACAACAATCATACCATAGGCTAGCTTCTAGGGTTTAGACTCTACGATCTCGTGGTAGATCAACTCTTGTAATACTCATATCATCAAGATCAATCAAGCAGGAAGTAGGGTATTACCTCCATCGAGAGGGCCCGAACCTGGGTAAAACATCATGTCCCCAGTCTCCTTTTACCATTAGCCTTAGACCCATAGTTCGGGACCCCCTACCCGAGATCCGCCGGTTTTGACACCGACATTGGTGCTTTCATCGAGAGTTCCTCGGTGTCGTCGCTGTACGGCTCGATGGCTCCCTCAACCTTCAACAACACAGTCCAGGGCGGGACTTTTCTCCCCGGATAGATCTTCGTCTTCGCTGGCTTCGCACTGCGGGCCAACTCGCTTGGCCATCTGGAGCAGATCCATAGCTACGCCCCTGGCCATCTGGTCAGGTTCAGAAACTTGAATCACACGGCCGACATCCATGGAGACTTGATCTTCGACGGATTCGGGCTTATGTCAGGGGCGCCGAACAATCACGACGAGCACGATTTAAATCTGCTGTCGGACAGTGTTCGGGATATCGCCCCTGCAGCCGTTCCGAACATAAATCCGGGGCAGATCGCGTCGTCCGAGGACGGGTGGATGGACCCCGCCACAGAGGCCGCAAGCTCTTCGGTGGTAGAGTCGAACACAGACTCCGCCGTAAAGGAAATCTGCGTCACCGGACCCCCGGACTTGTGTCCGGATGTGGGTTCCGAACCGCGCACGCCCGGGCCCATCGAGTCCGATTGGGCTCCAATAATGGAGTTCACCGCCGCGGATATCTTTCAGCACTCCCCCTTTGGCGATGTGCTAAATTCATTAAAGTCTTTCTCTTTGTCAGAAGACTCTTGGCCAAACTATGTCCGGCCCGAGTGGGACACGAACGACGAAGAAAATCGCCTCCCACCCACCACCCACTTCATAGCCACTGTCGATGACCTAAAAGACATGCTTGATTTTGACTCCGACGACATCGACGGTATGGATGTCGATGCAGGGGACGATCGGGAACCACCGCCCACTGGGTGCTGGACCGCCACTTCATCATATGACATCTACATGGTGGACGCGCCTAAGGAAGACAACGGTGACAAAAAGGACACAACGGAGGATAAACCCCCGGGACAAAAGCAAAAACGATGGCGCAGGCGCCGCTCTAAGTCCAGTCACAGTAAAAATAGCGATAACAGCGCAAGGAATGACACTCCGGTTGACTCCGAAGGCAACAATATGAACCCAGCGATGGAGCAAAAAGAGCTAGCCCACGCCGAACAAACGCCCGATCATAGCGATCCCGAGGGCCGAACTCATCAAACTGCCTACGGAGAGGAGGACAGTCCGGTTGACGATGTGTTCATCATCCCGGAAAAACGTTTGGAACAAGATAACCTCCGCAGAAGGCTTATGGCCACGGTGAGGAGCCTAAAGAAGCAGAAGCAAAGGCTTAAAGCCGTGCAGGATACGCTCAACCGAAGATGGAGCAAGGTGCTAGAAACTGAAGGAAAATGTGGCAACGATCGCCACACAAAGAGCTACCCAAAACGCAAGCTGCCGCCTAACTTGGACGATGAGGCCGCAGCGCCCATTCCGCCAAAGAACAATACGAACATTCGGCCGGACCAACCACTTCATGGCTGCGATCGAGCAGCCACTGATACCGCACATGATTTACGTGAGCTGCTGGACAAAAAGGCCGGTGCGGCCAGGTCCATCTACGGATCCAGAGGACATGCTCTGAAGCGGGATTATGGTCACCAAAACGATCACACTGATCGAATACCAATTCGGAATCAACACCGGATGCAACAACAGCCGACAGCATGCCGCGACATGTCCAGACATAGAGGGGCTGTGCACCCTCTGTACTTCACCGATGAGGTGCTGGATCATGAATTTCCACAGGGATTCAAACCCGTGAACATAGACACATACGACGGAATGACAGGCCCTGGGGTCTGGATTGAGGATTTTATCCTTCACATACACATGGCTCGCAGGGACGACCTCCACGCCATCAAATACCTTCCCATCAAGTTGAAAGGACCAGCTCGACATTGGCTGAAAAGCCTCCCCGAAAACTCAATTGGAAGTTGGGAGGAACTTGAGGATGCTTTCAGGGCCAATTTTCAAGGGACCTATGTTTGACCTCTGGATGCAGACGATTTAAGTCACATAATACAACAGCCCGGAGAGTCAGCGCGTAAGCTTTGGAACAGATTTCTCACTAAGAAGAATCAAATTGTTGACTGTCCGGATGCCGAAGCCTTAGCGGCCTTCAAACATAGTATCCGGGACGAGTGGCTTGCCAGACACCTCAGCCAAGAAAAGCCAAGGACGATGGCGGCCTTAACAAGCCTTATGACCCGCTTTTGTGCGGGCGAAGACAGCTAGTTGGCCCGTAGAGGCACCAGTGACCCAGGCACATCCGAAATTCGAGATGGCACCAGGAAGCCACGACGCACTAAGCACAAGCGTCGGAACAATGACGATAGTCCGGACAACACGGCGGTCAACACCGGATTCAGGGGCTCTCGACCCGGTCAAGGAAAGAAGCCATTTAAGGGCAGTAAAGAGGGGCTGTCCAGCCTGAATAAAGTCCTGGACAGATTGTGTCAAATCCATGGCACCCTCGAAAAACCTGCAAATCATACTCACAGAGAATGTTGGGTCTTCAAGCAGGCCGGCAAGTTAAACGCTGAACACAAGGGAAGGGAAACGCCAAGCGAAGACGAGGATGAGCCTCGCCAGCCGCACATGGGGGGACCAAAAAAATTCCCACTAGAAGTCAAAACAGTAAACATGGTCCACGCAACTCACACAGAGTTCGTTGCCCCAAATTCAACCTCTAAGCAGCCTGCCTGATCACTTTTGAAAACAGGGACCACCCGGCAAGTATCCGGCATGGAGGATCGGCTGCCTTGGTGCTCGACCCAATAATTGATGGATACCATCTCACTCGAGTCCTAATGGACGGCGGCAGTAGTCTTAATCTGATATATCAGGACACCGTCCGCAAGATGGGGATTGACCCATCCAGAATAAGCCAAAGTAACACCACCTTTAACAGAGTGGTACCAGGCGTTGAGGCCCACTGCTGGGGCTCCCTCATATTAGAGGTGACATTCGGTTCTCCCGACAACTTCAGAAGTGAGGAACTACTCTTCAACATCGCTCCCTTCAGCAGCGGTTATCATGCATTACTCGGAAGAACGGCCTTCGCTTGCTTTAACACAGTACCAAACTACGTCTACCTTAAACTTAAGATGCCCGGTCCACGTGGCATCATAACCGTTAGCGGAAACACAGAGCGGTATGTGGCGGCTCTTGTAGCCGGACATTAAGCGGCCTCCCACACCAGAACGCATGATCGATCGTCAAGACCACGAACACGGTTAGACGAGTCCAGTGCACCATCGTCAACAATAGCCCGGATAAACCTGAGTTGGGTGCTATACATATATCCCCATAAATGATACCAGGGGCTGCAAACATGTAATAAAGCCCACAATTCGGCTTGCCTTACTAATAGGCAAATATCTCGTATTTCTTAACATCCATCGAGAATAACCAACTTCTCGCACGCTTACTCTTTTTTATGAGTTTTCATTTCTACAGACACTATTTGTGCGACACCCTTCCAGGACACAGCACAACGGAGACAAAGGCGCAGACGTGCAGTGGGGCCCCGCTCAAAGGTTTCTCTTTAGATTAAGCCCCTGTGTAGACCTTCTTTACTGTCTTTTGTTGGTTGAAATTCAACACACCCACAACGGATACTGTCGTTATAGGCATTTCGCCACGACAGATCAATGCACGTACCTGGAAATACAGGGTTCATAATCAAGGGTGTTGCTCAGCCCAGTATATGTTATAAAGTCTGAACACCTTCGGGAGTGTTCGGCGTCGCGAGTTTGGCCTTATGTGCATCAGCTCCGAATCATGTCTTTGGTCAAATGTTGGGTTTGCCCGGCTCCTGGGTTTGTTGCCTTACGTTCCGTTCTATCGGCTAAGGTGGCCAAAGGAGAACTACTGCGATTGTGCCCTGATTATTCCGGATGAGCACCTCAGTAGAGAAAGCCGAAAACTGACTGTCATGATACAGCGAGAGACTGGTCAACCACTCGAAGACTCATCGGAATCTATAGGATTCCTCCGCATTAAGAAGGACCGTTTCCTGGTCACGTACATACGCGCCCCTATCCGGATGCACGCGAGAGTACTAGGGGCTACATAGTAGCCCCACCATTAAAATCCTATGGCTAAGTGAAAGTGTTACAGCTATATAGTCCGGTTTCCTGGTTCGACGTGCGATCACCTCCTTAATGGACCAAGATGTTGGATCAAGTGTGATTACGCATATTCTTTTTTCAAACACCATCGCATTATGTGCGTGGGGGCTAAAGCCAACGACTGCTAACTTTCAAGTTATATGCATACATAAACGGCCGCGCAGGAGACATTATAACACTTTCAGGCAAAAGTATAAACGCAACCTCTATATTTCACACATAATTGTTTACAATTAATCGATTTGTCACTCGAACATGACATTCGTCGAGCACTGAGCCTCTATTCTACGGGCACCTTCTATGACCTGCTCAAAATAGTGCTCGGCTAGGTCTTAGCTTCCAGTCGGACCCTGGGTTGCAATGCTGGTGGCCTCCATATCTGCCGAATATGTCTTAACACGGGCAAGAGCCATCCGCGCACCCTCTATGCACGCCGACCTCTTCACGGCATCGATTCATGATCCGACGCCAAATAGTTGCTGCACTAAACCAAAGTAACTGTCCGGCCTCGGTCCCTTCGGCCATAGATGGTCTATTACAGACCTCATTGCAAGACCGGACAACCTATGGAGCTCGACTATAGCGGTCATCTTCTCACTCAATGGCAATGAGCGCGTTGGAGCGCCAGATTGCGACCAGAATAGCCTTTATATTTCATTATGTTTATGAACCTTGAATAACTTGGTCGCATCAGCCGTACTTTTCGCCAAGTCCGCATACTCAGTTGATCCAAAGGAGCATACATTGGATCTAAGAACTTCATCCGCAACAAATAGGGGTTTCCAGCCGCGATTTCTCTGGCTTGTCGAAGTTCCTCCTGTGCGTCTCTAATTTCAGAGCGCGTCTCCTTAGCCGAATCCAGCGCCTTCTTAAGGTCAGCCGCCTTTGCCTGATTCTCCTTCTCGAGAAGCTCATACAGGCCGGCGGCGTCCCTCAGCTCCACAATCATCTCGGCTATCTTTTCTTTGCTTCGGCGATGAGCAGCCTGTTCGGCTCTCAAGTCTTCGGCTGCCTTTAGGGCAGCCGCATTGCTAACCCGGGCTTGTTCCTTGGCTAGGGCAAGTTCCGCCCTCAGGGCCTCAATGGCAGTAGCTCCGCCTGCAGGCACATCATATCATATTAATATTACAATCCTCTTCATATTTCCTAAAACAAATGAGGAAAAAACGAGCACATACTCTGTGACTCGTCAAGCCGCTTGTTTACAAGCGTGATGTCGGTGTCCACCACATCAATCTGTCGCCTCAGTTCGGCTAATTCAGAGTTCCGGTCTATCGCGGGACCCTTAGCCTCCTGCGCATGAATGCAGTACGATCATTACCTGAGAGTGTGATCCTCCGTTTGCCGCCTAGAGCTGACAACCAGAGTCTCAGGGGCTACTATCCATACGGAGCACACCTAGAGCATGCGGAACAATCAAAAATTACGTATTTTATCGCGTACCTCGAAGCCTTTGAGCAAACTTCCAAAAGCTTCATTTAACCCGCTTGTGGCGGATGAAATCTTCTCCAACACCGTACCCATTAGCGTACGGTGACCCTCTCAGAGAGCAGCTTGCTCCAGGAGGCTTGTCAGCGTGTTCGGCCGGGCACCGGACTGTTCTGGACCCTTCTCATTGCCTCCAAGGGGGCCGAACGCGCCGGGCTCGGGGCGGCCGAAGTGTCAGCTTCCGGCCTCAGCGGATCTGGACTCCTCCGTGATGACACCTCAGGGTCGCCTTCCCCATGGGGCGGAGAGGCAGGTGGGGTTTCACTCTCCATCATCTCCAGAAGAAGATCCCCCTAAGACGAACCCTGTTAAGACGAGCTACTAGCCGGACTGCAAAAAAATAGATCCTGGTTACTGTTCTCAGAGGAAAAAGCAATAGCTTCTTGTTTATGAACTTATAGCTCGGTGGAGGGCTGGCCCGTTTGCAGGCACGATGCAGTGAGGACGCCCTTCGAGGCAGGGCCCCCTGGTGAAGCTTTCTTCCCTTGCTTAGGCACCTCCGTCTCGAAATCTTCGGAGGCAGCCCTTTTCTTCCCGCAAGGGGAGGGAACCTTGGAAAAACCTCCCCGATTATCCTCCTTCATGGAGACAGTAATTCCCCCGATTTGGATGTGCAATGTGTGGAGTTCGGCTTCTCTATTCTTCTCTTCCCCTTTCCTCGAGGCACTTGGCTTAATGCGCGTCTAAGCAGCCTGGCTATTGCAGGACTAGGCGAGCCTTCGGGAAGTGGGGCCGGACACCTGATCCTCTCTGCCTTGTTGAGCCAATCCTGGCCGCGGACAAGTTTTCAGAATAATATTGTATTAAGCATAAGCAAAGTGTTCGGTTATAGGGTTACTTACTTGGGTATCTGGGCATTGGCAGCTCAGGCCCACATCCTCGATGGTGTCCGGACACCTTTCTTGTGGTCCGAAGAATAACTTATACATCCCTTCGAGCGTCACGCCAAAGAAGTGTTGAATGGTTTGCGGACCTTCCGCATTGAACTCCCACATCCGGAGGGGTCGACGCTTGCACGGCAGGATCCGCCGAACTAGCATTACCTGAATGATTTGGACAAGATCGATATCCCTCTCAAGAAGCTCCCGAATACGGCTCTGCAATGTCGGTACGTCATTAGCAGGCCCCCAGTCTAGTCCCACATTGTCCCACAATGCCAGTTGAGGCGGAGGGCCCGGACGAAAGGCGGGGGCAGCCACCCATGCTGTGCCTCGGGGAGCTGTGACATAGAACCACCGAGATTGCCACAGATCAGACACCTTCGGGAAGGAACCTTCTGGCCATGGAACATCGGCGTTTCTGCTTATTGCGGCGCCTCCGCACTCCGCGTGTCGCCCCTCAATCACCTTCGGCTTCACACTGAAGGTCTTGAGCCATAGGCTGAAGTGTGGGGCGATGTGGAGGAAGGCTTCACACACTACGATAAACGACGCGATGTGGAGGATGGAATCCGGAGCTAGATCGTGAAAATCTAGACCGTAATAGAACATGAGCCCTCTCATGAAGGGATCAAGAGTAAGACCCAGGCCTCGGAGGAAGTGAGAAACAAACACGACACTCTCGTTGGGTTCGGGAGTGGGGACGACCTGCCCAGGGGCGGGAAGCCTGTGCTTAACGTCGGCGGTCAAATATCTGGCCTCCCTGAGCTTCACAATGTCCTCCTCTGTGACAGAGGAGGCCATCCACCGACCTTGAAGGTTGGATCCAGACATGATCAAAGATCCGAAGTGCCTAAACTTGAGCTTCAGGTGTTGGAACTCGAGAGGCAGGAAGGCGCAAGCGTGGTAAGAAAGGGATAGGCCTTGACCCCTCTATAAAGGGGGAGAATATCAAGCGTCCCTAGCGTAACCGTTCGGGACTTGCCTAAAAACACAGAGTCATGCCAACAGGCGTGGTTGGATTACCCATACCCGTATTGATGAGGATCCCACGATAAGAGGGACACGATCTCTGCTTCGACAAGACGTGCCAAAGAAACCGCCTCGTAATGTGTGCGATAGCTGGTTGTAAAAAAAGGTTCGAATAAGGGTCGGGCTGTGGCGTGATGTCACGCTACGAAGAGTTGTGAGCGGATTAGATTTGTGGATTATTATTCTCTCTACGGTGGTATGTGAAATTTGTCTTGCAGAGCCGAACACGACTTAAGTGTTCAAAATTTACCTTGAAGTATTCGGAGATGGAACCCGCCTTGCAATGCCGAAGACAATCTGCACGTTGAACTCATCGTCATTGAAGCCTGGTTCAGGGGCTACTAAGGGAGTCCTGGATAAGGGGGTATCCGGACAGCCGGACTATGTACTTTGGCCGGACTGTTGGACTATGAAGATACAAGATTGAAGACTTCGTCCCGTGTCCGTATGGGACTCTCCTTTGCATGGAAGGCAAGCTTGGCGATTCGGATGATAGATATCCTTCTCTGTAACTAACTCTGTGTAACCCTAGCCCCCTCCAGTGTTTATATAAACCGGAGGGTTTAGTCCGTAGGACAAGGACAACAATCATACCATAGGCTAGCTTCTAGGGTTTAGCCTCTATGATCTCGTGGTAGATCAACTCTTGTAATACTCATATCATCAAGATCAATCAAGAAGGAAGTAGGGTATTACCTCCATTGAGAGGGCCCGAACCTGGGTAAAACATCGTGTCCCCAGTCACCCGTTACCATTAGTCTTAGACGCATAGTTCGGGACCCCCTACCCGAGATCCGCCGGTTTTGACACCGACAATGAACATTATATCTGGATCTTGTTTGATGTGAGACGGTTATTCATTTAAATCAGGGAATAATGGTTGTTCTATTTATATGAGTAATATCTTTTATGGTCATGCACCCTTGCTGAGTGGTCTATTTTTGTTGAATCTCGATAGTGATGATACACATATTCATAATATTGAAGTCAAAAGATGCAAAGTTGATAATGATAGTGCAACTTATTTGTGGCACTGCCGTTTGGGTCATATCGGTATAAACCGCATGAAGAAACTCCATACTGATGGACTTTTGGAATCACTTGATTATGAATAACTTGGTGCTTGCGAACAGTGCCTTATGGGCAAGATGACTAAAACTCCGTTCTCTGGAACAATGGAACGAGCTACTGAATTGTTGGAAATAATACATACAGATGTATGCGGTCCAATGAGTGTTGAGGCTCGTGGTGGTTATCGTTATTTTCTTACCTTCACAGATGATTTGAGCAGATATGGTTATATCTACTTAATGAAGCATAAGTCTGAAACATTTGAAAAGTTCAAAGAATTTCAGAGTGAAGTGGAAAATCATCGTAACAAGAAAATAAAGTTTCTACGACCTGATCGTGGTGGTGAATATTTGAGTTACGAGTTTGGTCTTCATTTGAAACAACATGGGATAGTTTCACAACTAACGCCACCTGGAACACCACAGTGAAATGGTGTGTCCGAACGTCATAACCGTACTTTATTGGATATGGTGCGATATATGATGTCTCTTACTGATTTACCACTATCGTTTTGGGGTTATGCTTTAGAGACGGCTGCATTCACTTTAAATAGGGCACCATCAAAATCTGTTGAGACGATGCCTTATGAACTGTGGTTTGGCAAGAAACCAAAGTTGTCGTTTCTTAAAGTTTGGGGCTGCGATGCTTATGTGAAAAAGCTTCAACCTAATAAGCTCAAACCCAAGTCGGAGATGTGCATCTTCATAGGATACCCAAAGGAAACTTTTGGGTACACCATCTATCACAGATCCGAAGGCAAAATCTTTGTTGCTAAGAATGGATCCTTTCTAGAGAAGGAGTTTCTCTCGAAAGAAGTGAGTGGGAGGAAAGTAGAACTTGATGAGGTAATTGTACCTTCACCCTTATTGGAAAGTAGTTCATCACAGAAATCAGTTCTAGTGATTCCTACACCAATTAGTGAGGAAGTTAATGATGATGATCATGAAACTTCAGATCAAGTTACTACCGAACCTCGTAGGACTTCCAGAGTGAGATCCGCACCAGAGTGGTACAGTAATCCTGAAACATTTGTTAATGAGTTAGTTGCGGGATGAAGTATTACGGAACTAGTAAAGAGACTTGCCGGTAACGAGATTGAACTAGGTATGATGATACCGACGATCGAATCTCGGGCAAGTAACATACCGATGACAAAGGGAACAACATAAGTTGTTATATGCGGTTTGACCGATAAAGATCTTCGTAGAATATGTAGGAACCAATATGAGCATTCAGGTTCCGCTATTGGTTATTGGCCGGAGACGTGTCTAGGTCATGTCTACATAGTTCTCGAACCCATAGGGTCCGCACACTTAAAGTTCGATGACGATTGGTATTATGAGTTTATGTGATTTGATGTACCGAAGGTTGTTCGGAGTCTCGGATGAGATCATGGACATGACGAGGAGTCTCAAAATGGTCGAGACATAAAGATTGATATATTGGACCATGTTGCTCAGACAACGGAAGTGTTCTGGATAGTTTCGGATAAAACCGGAGTGCCGGAGGGTTACCGGAATCCCCCGGGAAGTAATGTGCCTTAGTGGGCCTATAGTGGAGAGAGAGGGCCGCACCAGGAGGTGCCCCCCCCCAAGGGGAGTCCGAATAGGACAAGGGGAGGTGGGCGCGACCCCTCTTCCCTCTCCCTCTCCCTCTCCTTCCTTCCCCCTCTCTCCCTTTTAGTGGAAACCTACTAGGACTTGGAGTCCTAGTAGGATTCCCCTCTTGGGGGCATGCCAAGGAGGGTCGGACGGCCTCCCCTCTCCTCCTTTATATACGGGGGAGGGGGCACCCCATAGACACACAAGTTGATCTTTAGCCATGTGTGGTGCCCCCCTCTACAGTTTTTTCACCTCGGTCATATCGTCGTAGTGCTTAGGCGAAGCCCTACGCCGGTAACTTCATCATCACCGTCACCACGCCGTTGTGCTGACGAAACTCTCCCTCGGCCTCAGCTGGATCTAGAGTTCGAGGGACGTCACCGAGCTGAACGTGTGCATGACACTCACATACGTTCATATACGTGTATATCGCACCCAACTATTCTACCTATTCATCCCTTTGATCCTTATGTATAACCGTTACGTGCATACGCCTCTCAATAAACTCATCGGAGAGGCGAAATCTCTACCTAATAATAAATGGGCTACTGCTTCTGGCGGTACGTCATTAAAATTGCTCCCAAAGTTGCAAAATATTATACACCAATGCGATCTATAAGCTTTTTTTAGGGGTACCAATGCGATCTATGAGTGACAAAAAATGTTTGGCACGGAATCCTTTGCCTGGGCCGGCCCAAGCATAGGAACCTCCTATACTGCGCTCTACACGCTGGAGAAGACACAGAGACGCCTGTTTGGGCCAGCCCATGTGCTTGGCCGGTTTTTTAGTTTCATTTTTTATTTTTATTTTTATATTCCTTTTTTCTGCTTTAAATAATTTGGTACTTCAAAAAAACTTTTAAAATTTTAAAAACTAAGAATTTTGAAATAAAATGTTCAAAAAATATGTTTGTGAATTTAAAAAATGCTCGGGATTTGATATTCAAAAAAATGCTCGTAAAATAAAAACGTCTATAATTTTGAAAACAGTCCGTGCATGAAAAATTATTAATGAAACTGAACAAAATCTTTGCTAATTCAAAAATATTCATGTATTCTAAAAAAATTCCTAAAATTTTAAAAACAGTTCGTGAATTACAAAAGAGTTTATTGATTCATAAAATGTTTACTGATTCAGAAAATGTTCATGCATTTAAAAATATATAGACTTTCAGAAATGTCTACCAACTTCAAAAAAAATGTTTGTCTATTCTAGAATTGTTCGCCGGTTCAAAAGAAAATGCTTAAAACCCATTTGCAATATAATAAAATGTTCACAATTTTTAAAAAACGTTTGTGATTTTTGAAAATGTTCCAATTTTGTAAAAACAAATCACGAATGATCGAAGGTATGTAGTTAAATAGTAATGCTTCTGAGTCTTTGTGATTATATACCCATGTGAATGTTGAAGAATTGGCTGCCAGGGTGGATCAGAATATTATAGTATGTTTTTTAAAAATGTTTCTTGAAATTCAGAATAATTCTTTGAATTACCAAGTTTTTTTACAAGCACGATACTTCTTCAAAAATGTGAACATTGTTTCAATTTGTGAATAAATTTTAAAAAGGAAACATTTTCTTGCATTTCTGAACAATTTTCAAAATCATGCGTGAGATGTGAACAAAATGTGGTCATCGCCATTCGAGATTATGATCTTTTTTTCTCCGGTTGCAACACACAGGCCCTTTTGCTAGTTATGAGAAAAGGAATACACCCTCGTCTTATGTTATAGGACAGAGAATGTTTGATTAAGAAACATTTTATGTCACGAGACGGAGGGAGTACATGGGACACGTAAAAGGAACAAGAAAGCGACCCTGCGAAACCGGCGCGAACATGCAACGGAAGCGCAGATCAACCAACCGGGCGAGGACCGAAGAAATTGGGAGGAAGTCGTCCAAGTCCACCTCCGCAACACCAACCGCGTCGGCCAACGACGCGTCTTCACTTCATCATCCGTTCTCCCCTCTTCCCCCATATAACATCCCCTCTCATCCCCATTCCATTCCCACACCGCAATCAACTGCGTTCTCAATCTTCCACTCCCCCTTTCTCCCTCTCTCGATCGCCCATCTCCGCTCATATGGCCACTGAGGTCCTCCGCCCGCACAACATCCTGCAGCCGCAGCCGCAGAGGATCCGCGCAGCGCACCGGAGGCCCAGCAACCCCGGCACCACCAGGAAGTCTCCTCCTCCATCGGCCTCGACAACCGGCCGGAGAAACCATGGGCGGCCTTCCTCTTCTTCTTCTTCTTCTTCGTACGGGAAGGTGACGTCTGCGGCCGCTCCGGCGAGGCGCCCTGCCGCGGAAGTGTACGCCGGCCCGGCCTTCTCCGCCGCGTCCCCCGAGCCGAGCTCGCTGCCGCTGCCGCAGTTCCCGCTCCACAAGCCCGCGGCCGCCGTCAACGACGCCGCCACGCGCGACCTCAGGCGCATGCTGCGCCTCGAGTAGGAGTAGCTGGCCCGGTGCCGGCGAGCTAGTCGCCTAGTGGACACGAACTGTATGTTAGTTTAGTTCTAGCAGCAATCGTCGTTGAGTGGTGCGGCCGCGCGCAGCAAGGCCACCGGCTCGGTTTTATTGTGTGGCCGGTGGCAAGGCGCGCGGGGGCCGTGGGCTCCGACGACGGTGGTCTGGAATGAGCGCAGCCAGCAATGTGACCATCGATCGGCGTGATGTAATTACAAATAGAATCCCAAGTCCAAGAGTGCCTACGTATATGTACGACCTCCTAGTTGATCGATCCCCTTTGCCTCTAGTTAGCACGCAGGTGCCAAATGGCCAAGGTTAGGCTAAATTTGATTTCTGTTCATGTTGATTAAAAGAAGTTCATGTGTTCCAATCATGATGCTTTGAATGAGTCGCGTCAAGGATAAAGTTGATTCCTTTCTTTTTTGCGGGGAAGGATAAAGTTGATTTCAATCAGTCACATCCAAGATAATGTTGATTAATTAGTCGCACCAGCCGGCAGTTACAAGTAGGATGGCCAACCTACATGCCTTACGTGCGCTACCCGGAATGTTTGTTAGGGCGTGTACAATGGTTGATAAAATAGTTTTATCTTAAGTTTTACATTTAACTTATAGATGACAATAAAGAATGTCTACAATGGATTATATTTTAACTTTATCTTCAATAACTAGTTATTTCTAAAAATATGATGAGACATATTGTTCTAAAAGATCATTTCTTGTCTTCTCTTAAATAAGATAAGACAAGTTTTTTTTTATGAGTTCTCTCTCCTCCACCTCATTATTTATTCTACATGTCACTCCTAAAATAGCACCATTGTACATGCCCTTAGCAACTGAATTGGTCGTCTCAGTCGTGTTATTTTTGTTACCTCGACATACCTACCCCATCATAAACCCATACCCTCCAACCAACATGAGGTTAGTGCATCTCCAACGCCGGCACCAAGTCAAACACGTATACTGTGCGGATCAATAAGGACCATTCCGTGGACCGTGATGTAGAAGTTGGCCATTCAAAATAGGTCCGGTCAATTTAGAATTCAATCCAATCACAGAGCATCCGATCACAATCAAAAGGAGACAAGTTTGCATAATTTTCATATGCCTGATCGCAGAAAAATACTAGTTTGACAGCACATGCAAAAAAAAAATTCTGTCCTACTAGACCACCAATCGGAGCCTCCACACTCACCCTGCTGCCGCCACCTTCTCGGCCACCTCTTTTTCCCCACTGCAGTTGATCCTTCATGCGCTTCAACGTCATATGACGGCCGGCTTGCACGACCATCCTTGCATCGTCATCAAAATCCTCCATCTTTAAGGTCAACATCTTCATCTCCTCTGAAGCGGCTGCAATCTCAACCTTCTTCTCTTCAAGTATGGCATTCTTCTCTAAAAGCTTGAGCTTCTTCTCGATCGCCACCATCAACATGTTAACCTCTCAGCCTTACATGCCTTCTTGATGTCGGAGCACTTGGCACATGGCTTCTTCTTGGTACAGACTTTCTCAAACCTCTTTGTCATCTTGGCCGCCACCCCTTCTCGCTTGGCCTTCTCCTTCTCCCATTTCTTTCTCCGAAACCCTCCTCTAACCTTTATTGTCGACTCTTTTGCTGGGTCGGTTGGATCGCCTGTTTCTTCCTTGGTGCCCATGTTAGTGGTCTTGGCGGAGTTGGCAATGAATACATTCCACGTGGGTTGTCCATTCAACTTCAACCAAGAATGCATGAAGACAAAGTTCTTCTTCTACAACTTTCAAGAACAAATTGCATGCACGATAATGCTACAAAGTAAAACATTATCAACAGGTTGCATATCTGAGTCCGGCCAAATGACCGATAGAGCACATACGGCCAACAAGTTGCATATTCGTCCAACAAGTTGCATATCCGGCCAAATGATCAACACATATCACAACTTACTTGCTCGGAGATTTACGCATCACTTGTCCAGCGTATGATGAGTTGCTTCAGGTGGCCGCAATAGAATGTGGCCAGCTCCAAAAGCGATGGCTCCGACTCAGTTTTGGGTGGGCTGGAGGTGTTAGAGTTCTACGTGGTTGGTGTCCGGACTCCCGCAAAGTCCCTCTAGTTTGGTTTCGATTTGCAGGAAAGCAGAAGTTCGAAGTGGTCCACGGACGGATGCGGGATACCATTGGATGGCTTGTGGGGTCTAGATCGCTCGGTTTGGACGGATGCGAGAGATTTGAGTGCCGCATTGGAGATGCCCTTAGTATAGTTGGAACCCAAAAAGAGACGTTCCCCTCCCGGTCACCCGTGTGTACGAATGTGGGCTGACACGTCTGCGAAGTCCATGTCCATCTGTGTCGATTGTTTTTGCATTACCACAATTATCAAATTAACAATAATTTATTTACCTTTTGATATCCTGGACAACGCAGATGCATCCGCTGCACCCCTACCTGCGTGCACCAGGGACTAGTAAGCATCACTCATCCTGGGGGAGGGGCTCCCTTCCTGCTCTCGACGATGTTCCCGGTCCTTGTCGGTATCTCTTCTCTAGAGGCGTGGCCGCGTAAATGTAGAAATATTGATCCAAGGTAACATGACATTCGCCTATAGTAGGAATATTTATTCTCCTAAATAGCGTCTTTTGGACTTAAGCACACCACTGGCCCACGAGAGAACTTATTTGCACATCTGCCCCCTTCCAGTCATGCCTAACAGTTAGGCGGGTCTTCTGCACATTACTCGTGTAATGGTTAGGTATGTTTGACTTTCTGCCTTCCACTGTCGTTATTCTCCTTTTCTACATGACATTGGTTGGGCGCGTCATATTGCTAGTCATGACCTGCTTGTCACGCCTAACGTCACACATCAGAGCGTGTTAGTTATGACTGGGAGCCCGTTGTTGTTATCAGGATTCTCATGCACTCTAGCATCATGTCAGGCCGCTCAATCACCTCCTAACATGCCAATTGAACAGGTGTTCAACCAAAACCTCAAACGCCATGCCACATGACGCATTTCTTTATCCTGTGGCGCTATGTGAATTGTCATTGCAGTAAAGAGAAGACGTCAAATGACGCGGCATCTTACTGTTGTCATTCCCGTCAGTTGGGTAGTCGTGTTTTAGTTTTTCGTTCGAAAAGACATTTGGCGTAGTTCCTTTCATGTGATGCCAGATAAAATGTTGCTACAATAAATAAGTTGTTTTGCCTACCACGGCAAATGGATTGGCGCTTCCTAATTTCTTGCGAACAGGCATCCCACCAGCCCGATTGCATAGCATCTGTAAATGGACTTCCATATGGGTTGTTTTCTTCAATATCTTATGCGTTCAAGAGGCCGAGAGCCCACTGAGGAGGAACGGCCAAATCAGGGTTTTCCTAGACACAGGCTCAAGCCACGGAATGTGTGGTGTTACTACCCTCGTGTTTAGGGTTTTTTCGCCTCTGGCGGCGACTCTCATCGCCGCCTAGAGTTCTACATCTACCGCCGATCTGATCTCCTCCCAAGCCCGTCCGGGTGCTGGCGAGGGGAAGAAGCGATCGGCTAGGGTCTCTGGTCGGTTTTGTGATTTCGGCGTGCGGCTCCCGAGGATAAACCCTAGATGGCGGCCGAGGCGGGTTCGTCTTCCGCGGGCTGGTCGGGGAAGAAGCTGGAGGAGATGTTGTAGCACCTAGATTTCAAGGATGATGAGTTGGACGACGTGATCGTGGGGGAAGAGGATACGAAGAAGTATGCGGCAGATGCGCGCTGGCTAGCAATTGGGAAGGTCAACACGACCCGACAGTTCAGTTCATCGTCGATGTTCGAGACGATGAAATCCATCTGGGGATTAGCTCAAGTGCCAAAGTATAGAGAAGCGGGAGAAAATCTTTACATCTTCCAGATGTTTTGCTTGGGAGACTGGAAAAAAGTAGTTCATGGGGGACCCTGGCTGTTCCGAGGGATGGGCATGCTCATCGAGGATTATGATGGCAAGCAGGATCCTGAATCCTTCGTCTTTGATGGCTTGTACGTTTGGGCACAGATCCACGGCATACCTGAATTGTATCGCAAGATAGAAGTGGTTGATCAATTAGCCCGGCGCATTGGCCGAGTTAAGGAAACACAGCTCTCACCTAGGCTTTTCTATGAAGGTGACTACGTTCGGGTTCGTGCGAGGATTTTGGTCAGTAAACCCTTGACGAGGGTGATCCCGCTGACTGTGACGGGCGAGGGCAGGAAACTTTTACAAGTCAAGTATGAGAAGATACCATATTTTTGCCAGATCTGCGGTCTCATGGGTCACAACCACGAGGAATGTGGTGATGGAGTTTGGGAGGCAAAAGACAAGCAATGGGGTGGTTGGATGCTAGCGCAGCGCAGAGAGACTCCGCAGGAGCAGCAAGGAGGCCGAGCCCCTCGGGGGCAGGTTCGGAGGTCGGGGCAGAGGGAGATCAGGACGTGGGGCATAGCCGCGCCAACCCTCCCCAGTACGTAAACGTTCGTCACAGGAGGCGGGCCTGAACTCGGATGCCGAGGAGGTAGAAGATGATGTCACAAGCCCTCTGAAACCAACAAATGCTGCGGAAACTATGCAAAATGAGACGATGGGAGCACGTAGGAGCCTGGTTTTTGACCAAAACACTGAGACTCCCGGCGGAGACAAGCAATCACATGAATCTGAAGTGGGCATGACAGGTGATCATAGCCAGGCTTTGGTTCCCACCCCTCCACTACCAGCAAATTACGTATCCCCTAGAGAAGCAAAAAAGGCGAAAACAACATCTTCACCAAAGAAGCAGAACACCAACAAGATGGCCTTATTGGCGGGCTCCGACGCGGAGCGCCGCCAGGCCCAATGAAAATCTTAAGCTGGAACTGCCGCGGGATAGGCGACCCCGCGACAGTTCGTGAGCTCCGCGACCTCGTGGAGATTAGCTCGCCATCTATTTTATGTTTAGTTGAGACTCAGCTACAGAAAAGCCGTATGGAAGGTCTCCGTGTGTCGTTAGGTTTTGATTTCAGCTTTGGAGTAGGGAGTAGCGGTCGCAGTGGAGGCCTTTGTATCTTCTGGAAGAACTCTTTGGATGTTGCAATAAAAAACTTTTCCGAGTATCATGTCGACTCCTGGGTAACGGAGGCTGGAAAGGAGCAATGGAGGTTGACTTGCTTCTATGGAGAAGCAACCAGAAACTTGCGCTACAAAACTTGGAATACTATGAAGCGGTTAAGAGGGGAAAGTACCCTCCCGTGGATGTGCATCGGGGATTTTAACGAGATCTTGCGGCCTGAAGAACAACATGGCCCAAATGAGCGTGACAGCTCCCAGATCGAAGCTTTTCGTGAAGCAGCTGATGTTTGTGGTCTCGCGGACTTGGGGTACCGCGGCTTGGACTGGACATGGGAGAAGAAGGTAGCCGGGGGATATTTCTGTCGTGTTCGTCTGGATAGAGCTTTGGCCTCTCCTTGCTGGTCCAGCCTTTTCCCGTTCGCCTCAGTTGAGCATCTTACCGCCGCCAAGTCGGATCACTCCCCGATCCTCCTGCAGACTAACCTGGATGATACATGCGTTCGTGCAAAACAGAAGCGCTTCCGCTATGAGTGTATGTGGGAACGGGATGCCCGTTTTGGAGATGTGCTCAACGAGGCCTGGAACTCAATGGAGAAAGCACATACTGTCACAGAACTATCCGATAAGTTGGCATCGGTCGCTGGCAGGCTGCAACGATGGGGACACTCCTCTTTCGGTGTAGTCCGGGCTGAACTTCGCCGACTCCGTAAGAAGCTCGAGGAGCTACGTTCACAACCCAACCGAACGGGTCCGTCGGCTGAAGAGAAGCAGGTGGAAACATGCATGGTGGAACTTTGTTTGAGGGAAGAAATTATGTGGCGTCAGCGGGCCAGGATCCAATGGCTAGCTGAAGGAGACAGTAACACCCAGTTTTTCCACCAAAAGGCTAGCGCACGGAGAGCTAAGAATCGCATAGTGGGGTTGCAAAAGCCAGATGGCTCTACCTGCTCAAATGAACAGGAGATGGCGGATATGGCCACATCTTTTGACAGTAATCTATATGCCTCAGAAGAAACGGTGGGCATTGAGGAAGTCCTTTCGCATATACCATCGAGAGTGCATGCTTCCATGAATGCCTCACTGGATGCTCAGTACACCAATTCAGAGGTAAAAACTGCTTTGTTTCAGATGTTCCTGACCAAGGCTCCAGGGCCCGATGGTTTCCCTGCACACTTTTTCCAACGACACTGGGAGTTGTGCGGTGACGAGGTAACTGCTATGGTGCTTCGTGTTCTTAATGGAGAAGATTCCCCGGAGGAGATCAACAAAACGTTCATTGTCTTAATTCCCAAGATTGCTAGCCCAAAAACTTTAGCACAGTTCCGGCCGATAAGCCTCTGCAACGTGATCTACAAGATTGCATCCAAGGCACTGGCAAACCGGCTCAAGATCATCCTCCCCCAGGTCATCTCTGAAGAACAATCAGCATTTGTTCCGGGCCGCCTTATCACAGACAACTTCATATCAGCGTATGAGTGTTTGCATTATATGAAAACAAGGAAGCTGAAGGGCAACAAGTTTTGTGCATTAAAGCTGGATATGATGAAGGCCTACGATAGGCTTGAGTGGCACTATTTGGAGAGAGTTATGCTTAAATTGGGTATAAGCCCACGCTTCACAAACACGGTAATGAGATGCATCACTTCTGTTTCCTTTTCGGTCATCTTTAATGGAGACAAACAAGAGGAATTCAGGCCCTCCCGCGGCCTCAGACAGGGCTGCCCCATATCCCCATACCTATTCCTATTGGCTGCTGAGGGGCTCTCATGTCTCCTGAAATCCACCAGAGCCGACGAAAGGGTGGATGGTATTACAGTAGCGACTGGCGCACCACAGGTAAATCACTTGTTGTTCACAGATGATAGTCTCCTATTTTTCAATGCCACCCCGGAGATGGCCGATGGAGTGGATACCCTTCTCCAAAAGTACTGTGCAGCTTCAGGGCAGCGCATCAACAAGGAGAAATCCTCCATTTTCTTCAGCAAGGGCTGCTCCGAGTCCTCGCGGCAAGAAGTCAAACAACTCCTCCAAGTACAAAATGAGAAGCTCTCCGAGAAGTATCTCGGGCTCCCAGCCGATGTGGGAAGAGCAAAGGAGGGCTCTTTTAAATATCTGAAAGACAGGATATGGAAGCAGGTACAAGGGTGGATGGAGAAGACACTTTCGATTGGAGGGAAAGAGGTGCTCATCAAGTCCGTGGCACAAGCAATCCCAACATATTCCATGGCCTGCTTCAAGCTTCCACAGGGTCTATGCCAACAAATAAATGGCATCTTGAGGAAATTTTGGTGGGGATCCAAGAAGGGCGAGAGGAAAACGGCTTGGGTCTCCTGGGAAGTGATGACACAGCCAAAATTCATGGGAGGCATGGGCTTCCGTGACATCGAGCTCTTTAATCTAGCCTTGCTTGCGCGGCAAGCCTGGCGACTCCTTCAGGAACCAGACTCCCTAAGCGCGCGAATCCTCAAGGCTGTTTACTACCCCACATCATCGATCCTTGATGCCGAGCTGGGAAGGAACCCATCTCAAGTTTGGCGCTCCTTGATTGAAGTCCGTGACACACTTAAACTTGGCCTTGTAAAGCGCATCGGCTCGGGGGAGGACACCAACATTTGGACGGACAACTGGATACCACGAGATTTTAAGCTCCGACCGGTGTGCCCGAAGACGAGTAATCCTCCACAAATGGTTTCAGAACTCATAAATCCGGTCACCTCTTCCTGGGACGTCGAGGCGATTGACCTGCATCTCTATGCTATGGACAAGGAAGCTATACTCAACATCCCTCTCAGCCCCCGAATCCATGATGACTTCTGGGCCTAGCATTATGAGCGCAAGGGCATCTTCACGGTCAGGTCGGCATGCAAACTCATGTCCTCCATTAAACAGCAACGCACAGATTGGCTTGAGCACACAGAGGGTCACTCACGGCCCACGGCGGATCATCGGTCTTGGTCCACACTATGGGGTGCCGCAGTCCCATCGAAGGTGCGGGTGTTCGCATGGAGACTAGCCCAGAGCTCGATACCAACGGGAGAAGTCAGAAAACACCGAAGCATGGCTGTTTCAGTAGAGTGTGGGATCTGTCATGCGGCGATCTATACATGGCGCCATTCCCTTTTTGGCTGCCGCATGGCGCGCTGCGTTTGGGCCCTCTCGGACGAGGATCTTACGGAAACAGTTATATCAAACAGGGAGAAAGATGCCAAACTTTGGATGCTATGGTTGGTTGACACCCTTCCTTCGGCTGATCTAGCAAGGGTTTTGGTGACAATGTGGGCCATATGGTGGGCAAGGCGCCGAGCTATCCACGACGACCAATACCAGAGCCCACTAAGCACCCACACTTTCATTGAAAAGTTTCCGCAGGAGCTTGAGATGTTACCAAACAAGAATAACAGTACCAAGGACCTACTTGAAATGTCTGGGGACTTGCATGTAAACCCCAGGGACCTGCATGCAATCGGAAGAAGACCAAGGGTCCCGCCTCCACATGCGTGGCTCCCGCCTGAGCATCATGATGTAAAATTTAATGTGGATGCGGGTTTTTTGAAGGTCGGCGATCGCGCAGCTGCAGCAGTTGTATGCAGGGACAAAGGAGGAAACTATTTGGGAGCCTCGGCGATCATCTACGACGGTCGCCTCGACCCAACCATTCTAGAAGCACAGGCCTGCTGCGAGGCGCTCTCCCTCACCTCGGACCTGCAGGTTCAATCGTTTTGCGTGGCTTCAGACTGCCTGGAGGTAATAAGGAACATCCAAGATGAAGTCCCTTGTCGCTACTTTTCCATCCTTCAGGATATCAAGCATGAAAGGAGCCATTTTGAAGTTGTAAAGTTTCTTCATGAGAATAGAAAGCACAACGGAGAAGCACACGCCTTAGCAAAGGCAGCAGCCTCTCTTAATACCGGGCGCCATGTGTGGCTTAGTGTTTTGCCCGACATAATTTGTATCCCCATGTGTTTGAACTTCTAAATAAAGGATACAGTTGCTCAAAAAAAAAGGCTCAAGCCACGGATGGAACTCCCCTGCACCCCTCAGAAGCGCGAGAGACGGTACTTGACGTTCATAGGTATCGTACTCGTCTCCCTTGTATTGTGTTGGACAATTTGCCATGACGTACTTTTCTTCCTCTTCTTTTTACTAATCATATTTGAAATAAGTTGGATGTATGCATCCTGAGTAGTGCAAACCTTGTTTTAACTGCATCATTTCTTGTACCGTAGGATTTTGTAACGAGTTTGTATTTATGTACGAAAATTAAAAGGAATAAGTCTGAGGTGTTGACCACTTTGTATCCAACTATTGACATTCTTACTTCAAAAACCAAGTTCATCACAAATTATGGAGCACTAATGGAATGATCAAGTCATCTCAACACATAAATCAAGCTAAAGAAATATAGCACGAAGATATGATGATGTGATCGGAAGCTATTCTTTTCCTTCTGAATGACTTTGAGCCCACCGCGCTACTATTTTAAAGATAGTCAGAATTTGCACTAGAGAGCTCCTAGTTGCCGGTGTTTAGTCGTCACACCTAGCAGAAGTTAAAGTGGCACAGTCGGCATCGCCAGTAACCATATTTTGTTTGTTGACGACAGCCTTGTTGTTCTTCAAGATGGTGGTGCTATTTCTCAGGCTTCTGAACAATGTATCAGTCATGATAAATCGTCGATTCTTTTCAATAAGGCCTGGCCAAATGATACCCATCAGGTGAGCAAGAATATCCTCCATGTTCCAAATGAATCTTTGAGTAAATGTTACCTAGGGTTGCCTTCAGACGTGGTTTCTTCAAGGAATGGGCCGTTTAAATATTTAAAGGATAGATTCTGGAAAAAGGTTATTAGATGGATTGAAAATCTCTGTCGGCTATGACGCTATGTGCAAGGAAGTTTTGGTCAAGGTTCTGGCTCAAGCAGTACCGGTTTTTTATGTCATGTTTTAAATTGCCGAGGGGTCTCTGTGAACACTAACTTCTCTTATTAGGCGGTTTTGGTGGGGAAGCAAGGAGGGTAAGTGTAAACCAGCTTGGCCCTCATGGGACACAATGACACGACCAAAATATATGGGTGGTCTTGGCTTAGGGATTTTGAGATTTTTAATCTTGCTCTGCTTGCACGTCAAACATGTAAAATTTTGCAGGCTCCAGATTCACTTATTTCTTGTATTGTAAAGGCTAACTATTTCCCATCGTGCTCAATACTTGATGCTCAACTTGGGTCACACCCATCACGGATTTGAAGAGCAATAATTGAAGGTCGTGATGTTTTGTGTCAAGGACTAATCAGGAGGATTTGTGATGGCTCGGGAACTCATATTTGGAACCATAACTGGCTATCGAGGGATGAACTAATGAGGTCTCATATTTAGGATCCGCCACAAATGTTTAGCGAACTGATCAACCCAACGGAAGCTTGCTGGAACCAGGAACTAGTTCAGCAAGTGTTTCTCCCTTCTGATGCAAACGTTATTTTCAATATTCCACTTTTCACAACCCAATAGGATGACTTTTGGTTCTGGTATTTCAAACGAAGTGGCATTTTTTTGGTGCGTTCAACCTATAGCATGTTGGTGGAGACAAAGAATAGAAGGGAGGAGTGGCTTCAGGAGTGGTCGGGCCCCTTGAACACTTGTCTGACGAGTCAGGATGGTGCATATTGTGAAAGGTTGACGTCCTAGCTAAGCTACATATGTTTCTATGGCATCTAGCATTGGTATCGCTACCGTCTAAAGACGTATGAAAGCACCTCAAGATGTGTACCACGTCTGTATGTTCTCTATGCGCTGAGGATTCATGGAAGCATCCCCTCATTAAATTTTTGATGAGCTGATGTGTTTGCGTGTCGCTACCGTGTGAAGACATCCGAAAGCGCCTCAAGGTATATATTTAGATGCTTCAGCTCCTGTCTTACCTTGGGTCAAGACCCTACTACTCTAGAAGCTGTTGCTTATGGTGAAGGTATAGCTTTGGTCATGGATTTGAATATTAGGAAGTTGCATATTGCGACAAAATTTCTAAGCGTGGTCGACAATGCCCCAAAACAGGGTGGCAAATATGAAGCGGTTATCAGGGATATTATAGTATCTAGAAATTCTTTCACCTTGTGTAATTTTGCCCATGAAAAAAGAGACTAAAATTGTAAAGCCCGTAATCTAGTTAGGTTTGCTTCTTCTCTAGATCAAGGTAGACACACATGACCTGGTCTACCACATGACACGCTTTATATTCCGAAGAATATTAATCAATAAAACCTGGCGGACTGTGTTAAAAAAAGTTGTCAGTTCCTATTCAGTGCCTATAGCGCTGGTTTTTGGCTTAACCATACACAACCCACACCTCCGACCTTTCAATTGGTTCTCAATGGGCTGGCCCATCTAAGACATGAGCGGGCACGAGCTGGAAGCTCCTTGGTTTTGGGAATCTCCCACAAGCTTCCTAGGCCAGTTTTGGAAAGTTTCTGGCAGCTTTCGACCATTTTTTCTTCTTTTTCGTTTTTTGGTTTACTGGACAGGTTTTTATTTGGTTTTATTAACTCCTTAATTTTTACCCCCTTTTTCTTTCATTTTCCCTTTTTCTAAATGAGCAAACTTTTTCAAAATTCGCAAAACAATCAAATTCATGAATTTTTCTGAACATTTTGAAAATGTTTCCCATTTTTTTTGAACCTTTTCCTTAAAATTGTGAACTTTTTTAAAATTCCTGAAAATTTTACCCCAAAATACGAAAATGTTTGTCAAATCCGTGAACATTGTTTTGCAAGTTTGTGAACTTTTTCCCTCAAAAACATGATCCTTTTATAATCCGTGAAACACATAAAAAATTCCAAATTCGAGAACTTTTTGAAGTTCATGGTTTTTTCCAAACTCGTGAAAATTTTGAAATACATGAAAATTTCAAACTCATGAATTGTTTTTAAAAAGGTCAAAGGCCAGGTCAATGGTCAATGGTCTTGTTTGCAATTTGCGACTTATTTAGTTTTATAAAAAATCAAAGTCAATGGCCGGTTGGTCAACCGGTCAACCATTATCCTGTTAGCCAGTCAAACCGATTAACAGTCTCTCCCGAGCGAGCAGCCATACCCGTAGCTGGGTCGGCCCATAGACGGGACGTTACGCCAGCTCGCTAGACAATGCCCTAAGCTCTGCCTAGGAGCTCACCTCCTTACACTCAAAAAAGAGAGAGAGAGAGAGAGAGAGAGAGAGAGCTCACCTCCTAGCTGATGCCTTATCATGTCTAACTCTCGAGGAATCGCCTACATGGGATCCCTCATTTAGTTTCTGGCCTATTAACGATTCCTTCCATTTCTTTTCGTTTTCTGTTTGGGCGTACTACATGTTATTTAACTTTTTTTTGTCTACTTTCTTTCAGTTTATTCTGGTTTTCTAGCTGGTTCTCTTTTAGCATAAAAACAATTTTCTTAAGCTCACCATGTAATTAAATAATGTTCATCATGTATCATAAAATGCTCATTGTTTTAAAACGAAATGTTCCCTGTGTATTAAAAAATGTTCAACATGTATAAAAATTGTTCACCATGTTTAACAAAATGTTCGCCCTGTATTAAAAAAGTGTTCATTGTGTATTATAAAACTGTTCATCGTCTATTAAAATAGTGTTTGCTATGTTAAAAAATCGATCACCATGTATTTAAATAATCTTTATCTTGTACTAATATAATGTTCACCATGTACTAAAAAAGATTTGATCGTGTGTTTATAAATAAAGACTAAACAAAGACACTGGAAGAAAAACTACAACAAAAACAGAAAAATACGCTGCAGTACCACGGTGAATGAAAAAAGGTAGAAAAAATGTAACGGAAAACAATAAATAGGAAACAAGGAACACAACAACAGTAAAAAAGCAAAACGAAAAACAAGAATAGAAAACAGAGAAAACATGATGATGTATAACATCCCAATTTTCAATTTGGATGTTATGCGTAGATCATCATATGCATATCATATTTATTCTTGCATTTTGGTTGAGATCCTAGAAATCTTAAGCAACTCAAGGACCCAAGGAGAGAGTTGAAGGTTTCACAAAATTCATATTGAATTTTTATTCATATTTGAAGAAAGGATCAATTTAATTTTATCATTTTTCTCTCCAATTATTTCCAATATTAAAAATAAAAGAGAGAAGATAATAAGACCTCTTCAAATTAAGGGAAATATTGGAGAAAGAATTTTAAAATCAAATTATGATATTATTTGCTATTTTATTTGAATTACAAAAAACATGCATTATTGAAAACTGCATTTTTAGGCCAGAAAAATGTTCACTTTGTTCTAAATATTTTGTTTAGACGGTGAAAATTGTTTTTAACATTTTTAGAATTTGTTTTATATTTTATTAGGAATTTTTCTTTGGGCAAAATTATTTTTAAAAAAGTTTCCCGCCCGACTGGGCCAAAGGCCCAGCCGAGCAGGCCGGCCCACGCGTGCACCGCCACCGCCCGCCTCGCGCACGGCAACACCGCCGCCGGAGTTCGGAGAGTCCGAGCCGGACTCCTCTCGCCCCGACCCCTTCTCCAAGCCGTCGTCGCCCCCTCCTCTTTAAATAGTGTGCTGCCGCCGCCCTCTCCTCCCCAAGTCGTCGGGCCGCCGCTCGCCGCTGCTGCTTTGCGCCACCACCTCGTGCTGCGTGCCGCCACCGCCGCCCCACGACGCCACACCCGCCGCCCACGCGAATGCCGCTGCCTCCCGGGCCAGATCTCGCCGGAGCCGCCGCCGTTGACTGGTAAAGAAAACCACCCCAGTTCGTGGTTTACTTCGGGTTTTTTCGGTTTTTCAGATCAGTTTTTTTAAGGTTTTATTATTTAGCAGACCATAATCCGTTCGTTCGTTTTAAGGAACGTTATTCGTCGGATTAGGTCACACAATGAACCTTCGTTCGATAGTCTTTTTCTTTTTAGTTTATTTTCGGTCAGGGACTTATCCGTGATTATTTTTATCGCGATTTAGCCCCTGATCTTTAAACCAGTATAACGTTTTACTCGTTTATCCAAATTAGATGAAACCAGCGCCAAAGTCTTCGTCTCGAACCCCTCTTTCCAGTTAACCAACTTGAACATGATTTTGCTACTGTAAAATTTGAGTTTAGTTCAGATTAGTAAATGATCTTGTTTCATTCGTATTTTGAGTTTCGTTGCAACGTTTGAGTTGATTCTTTTTGCAAATCGTAGCTAATCACATGTACCTACTGTTAAGATCTAGTTCACATGTTAATGTTGTTGTTAGGTTCTGAATCTTGTTAGTTTAAGCTTGTTTCGTGTTCGATTTGGATCTTTTCTCGGTTTTTCTCGTGTTTCGTTTGAGTGATTGCTTATGTATGCTATTGTTTGTCTATGCTAGATTACCCGGAGTGCGAAGCTTTTTACGATGAATCTCTAGAGTTTGCAGATCGTCAGCAAGGCAAATTACACTTTGATCATACTCTTTTATACCCTGTTTTTACTATGCATTAGTATTGCCCCACAAATATTTGCATTGGTAGGATTGGGAACATGTGGTTTTGGTTGGAGTGCTTGCGGTAGGAACCTAATATTTTTTATCACCCTGGGAATATAAGTTATGCTTTTATTGCTTAGCCATGCTCATAGACGTGGATTGCATCGTGATTCACCCATGGAAGTTTGAGAGTTATTTTAATCATGGATAACATTAAGGTGGCAACTTTAATACACATCTGGGTGGATTGGTTGAGGCACCCGGGGAATCCAGTGGTGTCTGTTTTTGGAAATCCCGGGAAACCTGTGTGATTATCCTATGGAATGCCACCCAGGCTCAAAGGGATCATAAGATTATTCATGCTAGAAACTTCCGTGTGTAGCCACAAGCCATTATGGGCTCTGGCATAGTTGAGTAAGTTGCGTGAGCTCTTGAAGAGGTAGACTAGCAGATGTAGAGAGATGTAGGTGGTACCGTCTACCCGGAATAGAGAGTTAATGCTTCAGAAAGGCTATGTCTCGATCATCAGATCATGGATGCGGTCGATTCTTGTGGGGAAAAGTGCGCAAACCTCTGCAGAGTGTATAAACCACTATTCAAGAAATCTTCCGATTCAGTGATTTATCGTCCGATTTACGCTACTCTTGTGGTGACCGATAAGATTATGTCTTATCTTCACCATTTATCGTTTGGGCTGATTTATCGCTATGACAAGCGATTTATCATGAATCTACCAATAAATCAGGCCTATTCATAGCACTATGTTTGCCAAAACTATGTTTATTTGTGTTTTGTGGACCTTGTTACACAATATGTACTATTGTCCTGTTTTGTTCGTCATTATACAAGGATTCAAAGGCTAGGAATCAAGGTAACACCTCTGTCAATATTGTTTTGGTGTTGAATATAGCATATTTTAGTGTTGGGAACCTGAGAATTGCAAAAAATGGCCGATTAATAGTCGACGGATAAAATCGATTAATCGACCGATTTCCGATTAATCTCTAATCCATAGCTGTCCGAGACGATAACGATAAGCGATATCCTCAACATTGGTATAAACTAATCATGGTTAGCCATGCCCCCGGTTATGGACTTCTTGAGTATCTAGTACTTGAATCTATTGATGTGATCTCATCACGTTACTTTAATTAATATTGATGTTGGGTTAATGATGATACGTTTAATTGGGATTTGATGGGGTTACCTTCTCAAATAATGGGTAACATGGGAGTAGTTAAATAAATTTATTCCTTTGTTGTAGGGAAAGACTAGCTTTATGCAAAACCATGAAAATTACAGCCTCCATCAGCCATATATTGCATGTAGATATAGTTCTTGCATTTCATTGCTTTACAGTGTAACTATGCCAGCATATTCCATGTGCTGACCCGTTTCGGGCTGCAACGTCTTATGTTGCAGACTACTCAGACGACGAATAAGGTGCGATAGGTCATTGTTTTGCACTCAGCTATGCCGTTGGAGTTGATGGACTCATTTACCTTCTAAGCTTCCACATTTATCTAGTTTAGATGGCCTTCAGCCATTATATTTTTGTAATGATACTCTTTATGAGGACTCGATGTAATAAGTGTGTGATTGAAACTCTGTTATAATTCTTCGAGTACTATGTGTGTCAGCATTACCGATCCAGGGATGACACTGATGCACAGAGACTTGATCATTTGAGGTCTGGTCGCTACAAGATGGTACTAGAGCACACGCTGACTGTAGGACGCGACCACAAGAATGAACCACAGGATTTCTCTTCTCTACTCATTTCTAATTCTCCTCTCTTTCTACTCTATAGATGGTGGATCCCAGGAACAAATTCACTCAGCCGGATGACGACACCCCTTTCGGACGCCACTTGAAGGAAGTCTCTAAGTATCTAAACATCAAACTACCGAGCTTCACAGGTACTTTCTCTACATCTATACCGGAAGAGGAGCGCTAGAAAATCAAAGTCTGGGTACCTGGGAGGACCTTTGCGCCAACAACGGAGCCTAATGATTTCTACATGGATGCACCAAGCTGGAGTATTGGAAAGAGCATGGACGCATATATCACCTTTGGACGTATATGTGAGGTGTATCACAAGGAGCTGGAGAATACCATTTACCAGATATGTGGCCATCGAGATGATAAATGGGAGATGATTCGCACCAGGAGAGATGGATCAATTGCGGCTTACATTCAAGAGATGGGAGATCATATCCGTCGACAGGAGAATCAACAAATTATCCACATGAAGAAGATCAAGAAACTGGCGAGGAGAAACAACGAGCTGGAAGAGGAGATCAAGTCTACACACAATGGATACGAGGAAGAGATTGTTGTACTACTGGAGAAGAATGAAGACCTGAAGAAGAAGCTAGGAGTATTCATGGGAGACCCTGCGCCCAAGAAGGAGAACAACCACCCAGGAGACTACATCATCATCGACGACACCGTCTCCGACCCTGATAGTGATGATGGCTACGTTGATGAAGCTGGAGCAGATATCATGGAGTCTTCCTCTGATGAAAATTTCTAGACGACCACCATTGTAATCAGTAGTATTTCCCTCCAAGTAGTGACAACGACCGAGTTTTGAATCATAGGTTAGACCGCTTGTGTGATTTTGTGTGCTATTGATCGAAGTGAAAATTGATTGTGTTTGTGTCATGAGCATTATGGGTAGTGAATCTCTCTTAGACCCCAATTCTATTCTATTTTCTCACCCCTTCTAAACCATCAGATGCCTCCGAGACGTGACAATGGATTTGCCTTCCCACCGGAGCTCACTCAGTTGATCCAGCAGCATAATACCTTGATGCAGTTACTAGTTCAAAATCAGAACCAAGGAAACAACAACAACAACAACCCACCACCACGACCCCCTGTTGATCACCTAGCATGTTTCCTAAGGTTGAATCCGCCGGTGTTCTCTAGTAGCACCGGGCCGATTGTTGTAGATGATTGGCTCCGCAAGATTGGAAGGGAGTTGACCACTGCAGGATGCACAGATGCGGAAAGAGTGTGTTTTGCCGCACATCAGCTTGATGGACCCGCAACATCATGGTGGGAGAATTTCACAGCCACTTACCCCATTGACACAGTTACATGGGATCAGTTTCAGCAAGCTTTCCGTACGGCCCATGTTTCAGCAGGAGCTATGAGCATGAAGAATCGTGAGTTTCGCAACTTGCGCCAAGGAGGACAAATAGTGGGCCAGTATGTGGGTGAGTTTAGTAAGTTAGCACGCTATGCCCCTGATGACGTAGCTATAGATGCCGCTAAGCAGGAGAAGTTTCTGGAAGGACTGAATGATGAGCTGAGCATGCAGTTGATGGTGGCAACATTCAACAACTACCAGGAGTTGGTAGATAGGTCACTTAAGATTAAGGCAAGCAGCAACAGATTAATAAACGCAAGAGGAAGTATGGACAGGGGAGGTACACCTCAGGAGCTCAGCAGAAGCCCCGCTATTCCCCGTACTCAGGAGGACATACCCACAACCATGGAGGTCATAACCATGGAGGACACACGCACAACGGAGAAAGTTCGCTCAACCATAGTGGCCACAAGAATGGCAATGGGAATGGAGGAAGAAGCAGCCAGAACCATTCCAACCCTTTAACACCAGCCAAGAGGGATCTGAGCCACATTACCAGTTTCAAGTGCCAGAAGACTGGACATTATTCCAATGAATGTCCTGAAGCGAAGAATGGAAATGGCAATGGAGGTTCTGCCAAGAAGCCCAACCCCTTCACCAAAGGTCAGGTGAACCACATCAGTGTGGAGGAGATTGAGGATCAACCCGACGCAGTTGTCGGTAAGTTTTTGATTAATGCATTTACTGGATTTGTTCTTTTTGATACTGGTGCATCGCATTCATACATATCAAGGGGATTTGTGGACAAGTTTAAATTGCCAACCCAACCCCTTAGGTCACCCATGTTGGTAAGCTTGCCAGGAGCAGAGTATATGGCCAGCCGATGGTGTGATCGGTTACCCTTAACCATTGGTAGCCATGTGTTTCCCTCTGACCTAGTAATTTTTGAGTCACAGGGATTGGATATAATACTAGGCATGGATTGGTTATCGAAGTATGGAGGAAACATTGATTGTGCTAGTAAGTCGATACTCCTCACCACCCCAGAAGGAAGGAGGATCAAGTAAACCCGGGCATGGGCAGCCCAGCCCGAAAAACCCGGGCCGTGCCGGGCCGGGCTTGACATTCAGGCCGGGCTTGGGCTTTGTTTTGCAGCCCGAAAGATAGTTCGGGCCGGGCTCGGGCTTCAATTTTTCCGTATTTTGGGCCGGGCTTTCGGGCTTCGGGCCGGGCTTGCACGTGCGCGTATTAAAAAAACAGCATTTGGGCCGGGCTTTTGGGCTTCGGACTTGATTTCAAGCCGGGCTCGGGCTTGAAAATGTGGAGTATTTTGGGCTTCGGGCCGGGCTCGGGCTTGAGAAATGAAGGCCGGGATTTTACAAGCCCGGCCCGAAACCCGGCCCGGCCCGACGTTTGCCCTGGTTTAGGATCAAGTATGTATCCTGGCATGTGCCGAAGAAGACTCAAGTGAATTCCTTATCAGGAGTTGTACAGGAGGAAGTACCAGTGGTGAAGGATTACCCTGATGTATTTCCTGAGGAATTGCCAGGCATGCCACCAGATCGAGACATTGAGTTTTTTATTGAGCTATTGCCAGGCACCGGGCCAATATCAAAGAGACCGTATCGGATGCCCGTGCATGATTTGGAGGAAATTAAGAAGCAACTTAAGGAGTTACTGGAGAAAGGTTACATTCGACCAAGTTCGTCACCTTGGGGAGCCCTAGTGCTGCTAGTGGAGAAGAAGGATGGATCTTTAAGGATGGTTGTTGATTATCATGCGTTGAACGAGGTGACGATCAAGAACAAATACCCTCTGCGGATGCTCAATGATTCGTTTGACCAGTTGCAAGGAGCTAAAGTTTTCTCTAAGATTGATCTTCGATCAGGTTATCACCAGTTGAAGATCCGAGATCAGGATATACCAAAGACAACTTTTACCACAAGGTACGGGCTATATGAGTATACCATTATGTCATTTGTTCTGACTAACGCGCCTGCCTATTTCATGAACATGCTGAACAAGGCATTTATGGAGTTTTTGGATAAGTTCGTCGTGGTGTTCCTTGATGATATATTGGTCTACTTGAAGAACGAAGAGGAGCATAAGGAGCATTTACGTTTGGTTCATGAGAAGCTCAGGAAACATCAGTTGTATGCCAAGTTCAGCAAATGTGAGTTTTGGTTAAAGGAAGTTGGATTTCTCGGACATGTTATATCCGAAGAAGGAATAGCAGTAGACCCTACCAAGGTTGCTTCTGTGACTAAATGGGTGGCACCCACATCAGTTGGAGAGATCAGAAGTTTTCTTGGACTCGCATGTTATTATCAGTGGTTCATTGAGAATTTCTCCAGAATTGCAAAGCCCATGACGGAGTTACAGAAGAAGGACACCAAGTTTGAATGACCAAGGAGTGTGAAGCCAGTTTTCAAGAGTTGAAGAAACGTTTGGTTATAGCCCTAGTGCTAATTCTCCCAGACCAACGTAAGGATTATCAAGTATATTGCGACGCCTCACACCGAGGACTTGGAGCAGTACTTATGCAGGAAGGAAGAGTTGTATCATATGCCTCATGACAGCTTAAACCTCATGAGATGAATAATGCTACGCATGACTTGGAGTTAGTAGCCGCAGTGCATGCACTGAAGACATGGAGAAATTTTCTCAATGGAAACCATTGTGAGGTATACACGGATCATAAGAGTTTGAAATACATCTTTACGCAGAAGGAGTTGAACCTCGGGCAAAGGAGATGGTTGGAGCTTGATGTCTACTACACAACCTTCTCCTTGTAGACGTTGTTGGGCCTCCAAGTGCAGAGGTTTGTAGGACAGTAGCAAATTTCCCTCAAATGGATGACCTAAGGTTTATCAATCCGTGGGAGGCATAGGATGGTCTCTCTCAAACAACCCTGCAACCAAATAACAAAGAGTCTCTTATGTCCCCAACACACCCAATACAATGGCAAATTGTATAGGTGCACTATTTCGGCAAAGAGATGGTGATACAAGTGCAATATAGATGGTAGATATAGGTTTTTGTAATCTGAAAATATAAAAACAGCAAGGTAACTAATGATAAAAGTGAGCACAAACGGTATTGCAATGCTAGGAAACAAGACCTAGGGTTCATACTTTCACTAGTGCAAGTTCTCTCAACAATAATAACATAATTGGATCATATAACTATCCCTCAACATGTAACAAAGAGTCACTCCAAAGTCACTAATAGCGGAGAACAAACAAAGAGATTATTGTAGGGTACGAAACCACCTCAAAGTTATCCTTTCTGATCGATCTATTCAAGAGTCCGTAGTAAAATAACACGAAGCTATTCTTTCCGTTCGATCTATCATAGAGTTCATACTAGAATAACACCTTAAGACACAAATCAACCAAAACCCTAATGTCACCTAGATACTCCAATGTCACCTCAAGTATGCGTGGGCATGATTATACGATATGCATCACACAATATCAGATTCATCTATTCAACCAACACAAAGAACTTCAAAGGGTGCCCCAAAGTTTCTATCAGAGAGTCAACACGAAAACGTGTGCCAACCCCTATGCATAAGTTCACAAGGTCACTGAACCCGCAAGTTGATCACCAAAACATACATCAAGTAGATCACATGAATATCCCATTGTCACCACAGATAAGCACATGCAAGACATACATCAAGTGTTCTTAAATCCTTAAAGACTCAATCGATAAGATAACTTCAAAGGGAAAACTCATTCCATTACAAGAGAGTAGAGGGGGAGAAACATCATAAGATCCAACTATGCCAAATCAAGAACACGGGAGAGAGAGATCAAACACATAGCTACTGGTACATACCCTCAGCCCCGAGGGTGAACTACTCCCTCCTTGTCATGGAGAGCGTCGGGATGATGAAGATGGCCACCGGTGAGGGATCCCCCCTCCGGCAAGGTGCCGGAACAGGGCCCTGATTGGTTTTTGGTGGTTACAGAGGCTTGCGGCGGTGTAACTCCCGATCTATTGTGTTCCCCGATGTTTTTAGGGTATATGGACATATATAGGCGAAAGAAGTCGTTCAGGGGAGCCACGAGGGGCCCACGAGGGTGGGGGCGCGCCTCCCTGCCTCGTGGCCACCTCTAAGCTTCCCTGACTTCAACTCCAAGTCTCCTGGATTGCTTCCGTTCCAAAAATAACTCTCCCGAAGGTTTCATTCCATTTGGACTCCGTTTGATATTCCTTTTCTTCGAAACACTGAAATAGGCAAAAAACAGTAATATGGGCTGGGCCTCCGGTTAGTAGGTTAGTCCCAAAAATGATATAAAAGTGTAAAGTAAAGCCCATAAACATCCAAAACAGGTAATATAATAGCATGGAACAATCAAAAATTATAGATACGTTGGAGACGTATGAGAGCTCATCAAGGATTATGATATGAGATTACACTATCATCCCGGAAAGGACAATGTCATAGCAGATGCATTGAGTTGTAAGAGTTATGTTAACACCCTCATGACCAGAGAATTACCTAAGGAGTTAGCAGATGATCTCCTAGAGTTATGTTTGGAGATAGTTCCAAGAGGTTATGTTGCAGCATTGGAAATTCAGCCCACTTTGTTGAGCAAGATCAGAGAAGCCCAGAAGACTGACAAGGAGATTGCCGAGATTAAGGAAAGGATGAGTAAAGGAAAGTGTCGTGGAATTAACACGTCAGATTTCCTAGTGAGAGGACTTACTCGTGGAGCCATCGCAACGAGATTAGCTTAAAGGGGTTAAACCGGACAAAGGACACAGTGAGTTTATACTAGTTTGGCCCCTTGTAGTGAAGGTAAAAGCCTACGATCCAGTTGTGGTGGAATTGATGGGGTCTCAATGATCAGGGAGTGAATCCGCTTTACCTGGCTCTCGAGTTGTTGTTTCTTGTTCCTGAACCGCCGTCGGGTCATCCCTTTATATACACAGGTTGACGCCCGGCGGTTTACAGAATCCCGAGGTCGGCTCATACATGTGTCCGGCTCGGTTTCTACCTTTTCCTATCTTACAATACAAGTTACATATCTCATGGCGGTTTATGTCTATGGGCCCTAATCCGCCCTTGGGCTCTGGGCCTTTAAGTCTCTGTAATAAAGCGCCATACTCCTTATCTTCATGGGCTTCAATACAGATGATTCCTTGTGAGTATAACCCGGCCCCTCTTGGGCGGTTTATACTCAGTAATTATATCCCCAACATTAGGCCCCATATTGATTTGAACATGTTCATGTCAATCTTCAATACTTAGAAAAATTCCATTTTGAACATCTTCGTGTTAACCCTGTAAACCGCCATGACATCATCTTCATGTGAACTTTTTAAACCGCCATGACGTCATCTTCTGAGATCGTAATAAATCGCCATGACGTCACCTACTTATTCAAAACCTGTAAATACTTCCCTTTTATTAATGAACCTCCGAAGACCGAGGCGACAGCTGTGTCACATATCCATTTTTTGGGTTCCTCGATTCCCGCGTCTGTCACTTGTCCCTTCGCCTTATAAATAGGACCAAGGGACATTTTTTCCTTTTCCCCTTTCGTGCCTTTTCTCCTTGTCGTCTTCCTCGCGTCACCTCAGTACTCGAGCGCAGCCGCCGCCATCGACTTTCGCCTCTGCTCCAACAATGGCCATTGCATCAACCTGATTTGATCAGAGAAACGCGGCGCCTCTCCGCTACTCCTTCAACCTATGTAAGTTTTCTTTCCCTCTTCCCCAGATCTACTGCTAGGGTTTCAGTGTTATTCGGTGTTCGTCGGTGTTCGTCAGTGCTCTTCACTTGTACCTTGCTACCACATTAGAACTTGATAAAACTTGATATTCCCCCTACGCGGCCGTTGCTATAGTCCATTTTCCTCATCATAGCATTCCTTCTTCAGTAAACAGATCCCATCTGGTTCTTAGCTGTTCCGCTGTCACCTTTTAGGGCTTTGGAATTTTCTCCTTTTTAGAACTGCAGTAGATCTAGAATTATAGTGTCAACTTGCAGAACCTGTTTGTGCAATACTTAGTAATTTTACAGATCTGTAACTCCCACACCATTGTAGGTAGTTTAACCTTTAGAAAAAGATAACCCACCAGGTACCATTAGCCCTCTCTTAAACCGCCAACTCATCCTCAATGTTAGAATCTGGTTTATCATGTACATATGTTTCGATATCTCCTTCCCCCGGCCTGATGCCGGTTTATGCATATTAGTCATAAGTCGTAAACCGGCTTTGATCCTCTTTTCCAGCTTGTCATCGAAATGGCCAAACAGTTCTATGCTTGCAATTGGGTCCCTTCCCGGGTTACTGAAGAGCAACTGACTGGATACCTTTTAACTGGCGCTTTACCGAGCCAAGAAACCATCCACTGGAGGGTCCTCGGTCTAGAAAATCCTCCTGAGCCTGAGAATGGAGAAGTGATTGTGTTTACTGATCATCTAAATCAAGGGTTCAGTCCTCCCGGATCAAAATTCTCCCGTGATGTGCTTGCTAGCTTCCAGATCCGCCCTCAAGATATTGGACCGAACTCCGTGTCCAATATTTGCAATTTTCAAGTATTTTGCAAAGTCTATCTGCAAGAGGAACCCACTGTGGAGCTATTCCGGGACTTCTTTTACTTAAACCGCTGTACTAAATTTACGGACGGGCCCAACACTGAACTTGGTGGTGTTTCAATCCAGAAGAGAAAGGATGTTGACTTTCCTCACGCCAAACATCATAGCCACCCCAAAGACTTGAATCAGACTTGGTTTTACTGCCGCAATACCGGACGATGAAAATCCTCTGTCGGGTTATTGTGCGTACCGGCTTACCAAAACTCATCCGGTTCTTCAACGATTAACTGCCAAGGAACGATCAAAATATGCCCCTCAGCTATCAAAACTCAGAGCTTTTGTTGCAAACAGTCTGACAGGCATTGATTTCGTTTGATGCTGGGTTTCGTGGAGCATTATGCCTTTAAGCCGGCACCCCAGCTTAATGTGTGAATACCCAGGGGATCTAAAAGACCCTCAGCGTCATATTGACATCCAGCTCACTGATGATGAAGTCACCAAAGCTGTCAAGAAAATGCTTGATGAACCGGTGGCTGCATGTAGCAGAGTAGGGCTTAGTCCCTTCTGTGCTTCCAACAAACCGCCAGTTGTAAGAATTGCCTCATTTTTGCCTTAATCCATCCTTTTTTAAACATTCCTTTATAACTTGTTGTCCATCTGTGCAGGGTGATGATCCGTTCTAGAAGAGGAAATCACAAGATAAACCAGCGAAGACGCAGGATAAACCGGCAAGAGAGCCTCGCGTCAAGACCAGGGTTACAAAGAGGCTAGCAAAGAAGAAAACCACCGAGGCCTTTGACCTGCTCAATGATGAAGAGCTTTATGACCTGGAGTCAGAGCTAGAACTTGACTCTCTTGGTTCTTTTTTCATACATCTCATTGACAATGATTATTATTAGGATGATGGGGAAGCTAGCCGCGCTGGTGATGCAGAGGTAATTGTTCTATCTTCCGACTCAAATCATGTGCTAGTACAAAAACTCCGTCGAGCAGTCCGAAAAGTAAAATATTCACACCTTCTTACTTATTCGGATCCACACTTTTCTTTGAAGACACAACAGCATGAAGCTCGCCGCACCACCCGGCATAGTGGCCAAGTAGGTACCTCCTCCGGTTTACCGAACTCTCCGGTTCGCAAACATCGTCAAGAGGTCTCTTGTACTTCTAATACACTTTACTCCAAGGTGGGTTACTTCTGATATCCTCTTAATCCGTCTGATTCAAATTATCAGGGAACCTCCCATTCATCCTCCGGCGAGTCATCAGCCACACAAATGCCTCCCCTCAAGACTGTTCCTGGGTAAGCATATTATATTCAACCCTTTATGCCTTATACTAGTTTATTGTACTAACCTCTGCGTCTGTTCTCTTCAGTGCCAAAGCCAGACTTAGCAAGAAAGCCAAGCTGACTACACCAACCGATGATAATCCGGCCACTGAACCAGAGAATACCTCAGAGGCTCTTGATCTGAATGCTGATACTATCCTGGATGATCCGGCTCCTCAGGCTCAGGACACTTTTGTTGAACCGGGAGAGATAAATCCGATGAGCCAGTCTGCTAATCCGCCAAGCTCATCTGTCGATCCACCAAGCCCGGCAAGAACATCTGCTAAACCGCCAAGCCCAGCCAAAACTGTTGATGGCACCACAGATGATGTTGTGATTACCGGTTTTGGTCATACTGCTCCTGGCAACCCTGTCGCTTTATCAAAGCATAGTGCCAAGGAAGAATTTTCTGTTGTGGAAAAGTGCTACGTCTTGAGCTTGCATTGGTTTTCCTTGAAGAGGAAAGGGTGATGCAACAATAGTAGCGTAAGTATTTCCCTTAGTTTTTGAGAACCAAGATATCAATCCAGTAGGAGGCTCCTCAAAAGTCCCACGCACCTACACAAACAAACAAAGAACTCGCAACCAACGCAATAAAGGGGTTGTCAATCCCTTCATGGCCACTTGCGAAAGTGAGATCTAATAGAGATAGTATGATAAGATAAATATATTTTTGGTATTTTATAATATAAATGCAAAAAGTAAAGATGCAAATAAAAGTAGATTGGAAGCAAATATGATAAGAGATAGACCCGGGGGCCATAGGTTTCACTAGAGGCTTCTCTCAAGATAGCATAAGTATTACGGTGGGTGAACAAATTACTGTCGAGCAATTGATAGAAAAGCGAATAATTCTGAGATTATCTAGGCATGATCATGTATATAGGCATAACGTCTGTGACAAGTAGACCGACTCCTGCCTGCATCTACTACTATTACTCCACACATCGACCGACTCCTCCCTGCATCTAGAGTATTAAGTTCATAAAGAACAGAGTAACGCATTAAGCAAGATGACATGATGTAGAGGGATAAACTCATGCAATATGATATAAACCCCATCTTTTAATCCTCAATGGCAACAATACAATACGTGCCTTGCAACCCTTTCTGTCACTGGGTAAGGACACCGCAAGATTGAACCCAAAGCTAAGCACTTCTCCCATGGCAAGAAAGATCAATCTAGTAGGGCAAACCAAACTGATAATTCGAAGAGACTTGCAAAGATAACTCAATCATACATAAAAGAATTCAGAGGAGATTCAAATATTTCTCATAGATAAACTTGATCATAAACCCACAATTCATCGGATCTCGACAAACACACCGCAAAAAGAGTTTACATCGAATAGATCTCCACAAGAGAGGGGGAGAACATTGTATTGAGATCCAAAAAGAGAGAAGAGGCCATCTAGCTAATAACTATGGACCCGAAGGTCTATGGTAAACTACTCACAACTCATCAGAGGGGCTATGGTGTTGATGTAGAAGCCCTCCATGGTGGATTCCCCCTCCGGCGGAGCGCCGACGAAGGCTCCAAGATGGGATCTCGCGGATACAGAAGGTTACGGCGGTGGAAATTGTGTTTCGGGTGCTCCCTGGATGTTTTCGCGGTACTTAGGCTTATATAGGAGGAAGAAGTACGTCGGTGGCCTCCCGAGGGGCCCACGAGATAGGGGCACGCCCTATAGGGGGGGCGCCCTACCCTCTCGTGGCCGCCTCGGCTGCTTCTTGACTTGCACTCCAAGTCCTCTGGATCACGTTCGTTCCAAAAATCACGCTCCCAAAGGTTTCATTCCGTTTGGACTCCGTTTGATATTCCTTTTCTTCGAAATACTAAAATAGGCAAAAAAATAGCAATACGGGCTGGACCTCCGGTTAGTAGGTTAGTCCCAAAAATGATAATAATGTGTAAAATAAAGCCCATAAACATCCAAAACAGGTAATATAATACCATGGAACAATCAAAAATTATAGATACATTGGAGACGTATCAACAAGGGCAAGTGGAAAACAGATTTACCAAGCTATGCTCACCTCAATACTCAAGACATCCACTCTGGATATTTAAACCGTCTGTATACAAGCCGCGACTACGAAGCCGATTTAGTAGGTCTGATGAAAGAGCGATATGAGGTAAATATCCATTCCTGCACAAATTTTCTTTCCTTATAACTGGCTTAGAATATCAACTCCAGTAGCCCCCAAGGGCCGGTTCATAAAATTATTGTGAACCGGGACTTGTAATAGAATAATATTGATTTTTTGCTGGTGTAGCCCCCAAGGGCCAGTTTATACCTTTAGGATGAACTGGTACCTTTCCTGTCATGAAGGTTCGATATGCCTTAGCCCCCAAGTGCCAAGTATAGAACTTGTTGTGTGCTTGGGACTTAAAATGTCAGTTGATAAAAAGCAATCCGCATTAGCCCAAGTGCCAAGTGTATAAATTGTTATGTGCTTGGGACTTCAAAGATGCACTACAAACTCATTAACTGTCTCTTGCAGGCTAATCTGAACAAGAAGGAAACTCAAATCTCCGACCTTCAAGAAAATATTAAGTCCCAGCAAGCAGAAACCTCCAAGGCAAAGGAAGAGCTGACCGGCACTTTATCAGCCATGGAACAACTGAAGGATGGTTTTAAAAGCAAATGGGCCAAATGGGATGCTGAAAGGACAACTCTGATAAAGCGGGCAGAAGATGCTGAAGCGGTCCTTAAACCGGTGACCAAAGAGCTGACTGGTCTGAAGCGGCAAATCAACGCTATGACCTCTGCTGTCTTTGGTAAATACCCTCTTCATGAGATGTACTTAAACATCCTTGAAACTGCCGGTTTAATAACAATATTTTAATCATTGCAGGTAGCCGCGTTACTCATCTTGGTTCGGATATGCACAAGAAACTGAAGGCTGCCTATACATTGATAGAGCAGTTATATACCGGCGTTCAACGGGTCATCTGCACAACCTCATACAATAAACCGCCCCAACTTTGATCAAGGAAACATTGGCAAAGTTATCCATGACACCTGCCCTGCTCGAGGAAGTGAAGATATTAGCTCCAAGAGCCGGTGCTCTGTTTGCATTAACTCGGGCCAAAGCCTGGATATCTGATCTTGATCTGGAAGACATTGGAAACGGCTATCCCAGCCAAAAAGAAGATGGTTCAGATTTTGATAATGATGCCCTCAGGGCTTTGACAAAGGAAATGCGTCCACTTGCAAGCAAACTGGCTGAAGAGACTGATTTGTCTTTCCACCGATCGATTTTTGATGCAGATAACAAACGGATTGATGCATCTATTTATGAAGTGCAAAATCTTATCCTGCCAATCCATAAGCATACTTATGCCCCTGATGTTGAACCTTCCACCCTTATAAGCAATGAAGCTGTCTTCTGAGCCTTAACTAGGATTGACTTGGCAACCATTGACTTCCAGCCACTGGGTGGAGAGGAGGAGGGTGAACCGGCACAGGACGCTCCACAATCTTCAAATCAGCGTGCGGAGGAATCATGATCCGGTGACCGGTTTATGTTCTGCACACTGTCATCCATGTGATAAACAATTATTCTTTTGGGCAGTCAAAACGCCTTGTAATAGGCTAGCTTAAACACTTGGCCTGCTATGCCATCGTGCATATTTACTTTGCACAATATTGTTAATCCGTCATGATTATGCTATGTCTGCTTAAGATCCTTAGCCGCTTTATGCAATCCTGTTTCTGCATATAATAGACTGAAAATTGTCCTGGCGGTTCATGGCCGGACGGGTCATAATGCCCAATATAAAGCCATGGTTTATAACCAAGGCTGCAAGGATAATTAAATATGAAATATATCATACCTCTGATATTGAATCACATCGTTGGTTTACCAACTTTCTTGTATTAAGGGTGATAACCCAAATCTGGAGCACTGATAACCCCCACCATGCTTTGCTGGTTTAAAACGAAGCCATGTCGGGTTATAATAAACACTGGATGATCATCCTGGCGACTTATAGTCAAAGCCAGGCCGGGTTAACAAACACCGGTTTATGTTATATTGATGACTTATAGTCAGGCCGGGTCAATAGATGCCGGTTTATCATAAAACCTTATCAAAGGAGAAAAGACTTTGACAAATAAAAGCAAATGAAAACTTGTAGTCCAGGCTTTTTATGGGCCGCCAGGCCTAAAATCGAGGCTTTTCATGGGCTGCCAGGCCACTGAGTTAAAACATTTTACAAAGCCTTTTAAGATGGACCTCACATTAACCAATCGTCATTTTAACTTTGACAAGTTTAGGGTCTGTATAAGATTGACTTGTCAAACGTTCGGCGGGTCATACGAGGATTACTTGGACGGAGTGACTTACTTGATGAAGGCTGGTTAACCCGGGGTTTTAGGTGAATACACCTGGCTTCCAAGCCTGGCTTGATAGCCTGTTACAAGGTTTAAGATGCTTTGTTGCTTGGCAAGCAAAGAGCCCCCAGGTAACATTTTGAGTTATGCTCAGTGGGCACCTATGTTTGAGCTGTGCTTTACAACAAACTCTCTTTGGCTCCTTATAATTTTGGGTATGAAGCCCCCAAGCTTTTTGCTTTATAAGCCGGATTAATGGACAAACAGAGCTCACCTGTATAAATAGAAGCCCCCATGTAACCAAGAAATCTTTTGAAGAATAGCAGAGGCCTCGCTTTAGCAAGGATGCTAGTTTATTATATTGATCATAATATATACATTGTCAAAAATATGTACATAGTAGGAGCCTGTGGCTCAGGTGTAGTAAGGCCAAAGATGAGGGATATTCCACGGCCGGCGGGTCTCCTCCTCCGATTTGCGTGAGACTTTGTGCTCTCAAACATCAATAAGGTAGTCTGACCCGTTGTTCAGATTCTTGCTGACCACAAAGGGCCCTTCCCAAGGTGGGGATAACTTGTGCATGCCGGTCTGATCTTGGATAAGCCGGAGCAATAAGTCGCCTTCTTGAAAAGCTCTGGTTTTAACCCGGTGGCTGTGATAACACTGCAGGTCTTACTGATAAATCACCGAACGAGCTGCCGCTATGTCCCATTTTTCATCTAACAGGTCCAATGCATCTTGGCATGATCTTTCATTATCCGCTTCAACATAAGCTGCCACTCGGGGCGAGTCATGGTGAATATCACTTGGGAGAATTGCCTCTGCCCCATTTACCATGAAGAAAGGTGTATAACCCGTAGATCTATTGGGGGTGGTATTCATGCTCCATAACACAGAAGGCAACTCTTCCACCCAACAACCCGGCGTCCTCTGCAAAGGGACCATAAGCCAGGGCTTGATACCTTTTAGGATTTCTTGATTAGCTCTCTCTGCTTGACCATTGGACTGGGGGTGAGCCACTGATGACACATCAAGCCGGATGTGCTCATGCTGATGGATTTCTTCCATAGCACCCTTGGATAGGTTCGTACCATTATCTGTTATAATGTTGTGTGGAAAACCAAAGCAGAAAATCACCTTCTTCATGAATTGAACCATCGTGGCTGCATCACACTTGCTGACTGGCTCTGCCTCCACCCACTTGGTGAACTTATCAACCGCCACCAAAAGGCGGGTCTTCTTATCCTTGGACCTCTTGAAGGGCCCAACCATATCCAGCCCCAAGTTGCAAACGGCCAGGTAATTGGAACCATCCTCAATTCCTAGGCCGGAACATGGGCTCGACATGAAAATTTCTGACAACCATCACACCTCCTGACCAGATCCTCAACATCAGCATGAGCTATTAACCAGTAAAAACCGTGTCGGAAAGCCTTAGCCATGATGGATTTTGAACCGGCATGATGACCACAATCCCCTTCGTGGATTTCACACAAGATCGCACAACCTTCTTCAGGAGAAACGCGGCGCTGAAAAGCCCCCGAGACACTGCAGTGATGTAACTCGCCATTAACAATAGTCATAGACTTGGACCGCCGTATTATCTGTCTCGCCAAAACTTCGTCCTCAGGTAACTCATCCCGGGTCATGTACGCCAAGTAGGGCATCGTCCAACCGGGGATAGCATGAAGAACCGCCACTAATTGAGCTTCCGGGTCAGGGATAGCCAGATCCTCCTCCGTTGGTATATTGACCGACGGGTTATGCAAAATGTCAAGAAAAACATTGGGTGGCACCGGTTTACGCTGAGATCCCAACCGACTTAAAGTCTCCACTGCTTCATTCTTGTGCCGATCGATGTGTTCGACCTAATAACCCTTGAAGTGACCAGCAATGACATCTACCTCACACTGATAAGCCACCATGAGTGGATCCTTAGAATCCCAAGTACCAGAGACTTGCTGGCCCACCAAATCGGAGTCACCAAAGCATCGTACCCGGATTAAGTTCATCTCCTTAGCCATCCGAAGACCATGGAGCAAGGCCTCATACTCAGCTGCATTGTTAGTACAAGGAAACATCAAGCGGAGAACATAACAAAAATTGTCACCTCGAGGGGAAGTAAGAACGACTCCAGCCCCCGAGCCCTCCAATTGTCTGGATCCGTCGAAGTGAATCGTCCAGTATGTGTTATACGGTTTATCCTCCGGTGCCTGCAACTCTGTCCAGTCATTGATGAAATCCACAAGTTCCTGAGACTTGATGGCCGTACGAGGCATATATTTTACCCCATGAGGTCCAAGCTCAATAGCCCACTTAGCAACCCGACTGGTAGTTTCCCTGTTCTGGATGATATCCCCCAAAGGAGCCAAACTGACCACAGTGATGGGATGACCCTGAAAGTACTGCTTAAGTTTCCGGCTGGCCATGAACACTCCATACACCAGTTTCTACCAATGTGGGTACCTTTGCTTGGACTCAATAAGCACCTCACTGATATAATAAACCGGCCACTGAACCGGATACTCCTTACCTGCCTCCTGGCGTTCCACCACAATAGCCATGCTGACAGCCCGGGCATTAGCAGCCACATATAACAGCAATGGTTCCTTACCAATGGGGGCATCAAGAACATGCGGTTCTGCCAGCTGCTTCTTCAGATCCTCAAACGCTGCATTAGCAGCATCACTCCAGACAAAGTTGTCTATCTTTTTTCATTATCTGATAAACCAGCTCAGTGCCGCAATACAACCCGCTAGACGTTGAACATCGTTGATACCCGCTGGTTTAGCCAGTGAAGTAATAGCTTTGATCTTCTCCGGATTAGCTTCAATGCCCCTGTTAGACACCAGAAAACCCAAAAGCTTGCCTGCCGGAACACCGAAGACACACTTGGACGGGTTAAGCATCATTTTATAAACCCGGAGGTTATCAAAATTTCCTTCAGATCATCTATTAATGTCTCCTTCTTCCTGGACTTCACCACAATATCATCTACATAAGCATGAACATTGCGCCCAATCTGGTCATGAAGACAATTCTGCACACATCGCCGATAAGTCGCCTGGGAACTCTTGAGCCCAAAAGGCATAGATACATAGCAGAAGGCTCCAAAGGGAGTTATAAAAGATGGCTTCTCCTGGTCCTTAACCGCCATCTTGATCTGATGATAACCAGAATAAGCATCCAAAAATCTCAAGCGCTCACAACCCGCCGTAGCATCAATGATTTGATCAATCTGAGGGAGAGCAAAAGGGTCAGCTGGACAAGCCTTATTCAAATCCGTGTAATCCACACACATGCGCCAGGTGCCATTCTTCTTAAGCACCAGCACCGGATTAGCTAGCCACTCTAGATGAAAAACTTCAATGATAAACCCTGCTGCCAAGAGCCGGGCTACCTCCTCACCAATGGCCTTTCGCGTTTCTTCATTGAAGCGGCGAAGAAACTGCTTGACCGGTTTAAAGTTGGGATCAATATTGAGAGTGTGCTCAGCGAGTTCCCTCGGTACACCTGGCATGTCATAAGGTTTCCATGCAAAGATGTCCCGGTTCTCACGGATGAACTCGATGAGCATGCTTTCCTATTTCGGATCCAGGTTAGTACTGATACTAAACTGCTTGGATGAATCACTAGGAACAAAGTCAACCAGCTTAGTCTCATCAGCCGATTTAAACTTCAGGGCCAGATCATGCTCTGTAGTTGGCTTTTTCAAAGAGGTCATATCTGTCGGATCAGCCCTGTCCTTGTAGAATTTCAACTCTTTTGCTGCACAAACCGACTCAGCATAGGCCGCATCACCTTCTTTACACTCCAAAGCGACCTTGCGGCTACCATGTACCGTGATGGTCCCCTTATGACCCGGCATCTTGAGTTGTAAATAGACATAACAGGGCCTTGCCATGAACTTAGCATAAGCCAGCCGTCCAAACAGGGCATGATACGGGCTCTGAATTTTCACCACTTCAAAGGTCAATGTCTCTGATCTCGAATCATGATCGTCTCCAAAAGCAACCTCCAGAGCTATCTTACCGACCGGATAAGCCGATTTACCTAGCACCACCCCGTGGAAAATGGTGTTCGATGGTCTAAGATTCTTGTCTGTCAACCCCATACGACGAAAGGTTTCATAATACATGATGTTGATACTGCTCCCTCCATCCATGAGCACCTTAGTTAACTTGTAACCTCCAACCTGAGGCGCCACCACCAACGCCAGATGACCCGGATTGTCAACCCGTGGCGGATGATCCTCTCTGCTCCACACAATGGGCTATTCAGACCAGTGCAAGTAATGGGGCACCGCCGGTTCAACAGAGTTCATCACCCTTTATGAAGATTTTGATCGCTCTTGCACAGGCTAGTGGTGAAGACATGATACTGCCCACTATTCAACTGCTTCAGGTGGCTCTGGTAACCCGACTGTTGCTGCTGTTGATTCCCCTGTTGATTATAACCTCCCTGACTGCCCTGATTGCCTTGATTGCCATGTACGCCCTGATTACCCTGAAATCCTGAACTGGAATTACCTCCACCATAAGCCGGCCCATGAGACCCAGGTCCTGAACTATTGGGCGGTCAATGATCATATCGGAAGAGATCTGAGTCTTTGAACTCCCTCATAATAAAACAATCCTTCCAGAGATGTGTAGCCGGCTTTTCTTTCGTTCCGTGCTTTGGGCAAGGCTGATTTAACAGGCGCTCAAGATTGACACCTGATCCTCCACTCCTCGGGGGTGGTCTACCCTTACGACGCTGGCCATTGTCTTGCGCATTGGTGTTAGCCACAAAATCGGAATTACTATCTGCTTTACGCTTACCATTGTTCCCATGGCCCGCCTGGTTATGTTGTTGCCCTTTTGCACCGCCATTCTTTTTCCCTTCCCTGGTTTCTCATCTTCAGACTCGGGATCCTTGGTACTGTCAGAATCGGCATACTTAACTAGAGCTGCCATAAGTGTTCCGATGTCATTGCAGTGACACTTGAGTCATCCCAATTTCAACTTTAGAGGCTTAAACCGGCAATTGCCCTCCAACGTTATAACTGCTGAATCGGCATTGATGCGGTCCGATGCATGCAGAATTTCCAAAACCGGCGCACCCAATGGGTTGTCGATTCATTTTCTTCTTGAACAGAGGCAGCTAGATCCACAATTGGCATAGGTTGCTTGCACGTGTCCTTGAAATTCATTATAAATCGGGCCTTTAACTCGGCCCATGACCCAATGGAGTTAGCTGGCAAACTTTTTAGCCAAGTGCGAGATGCTCCATCCAACATCATGGTGAAGTACTTAGCACATGCCGCCTCATCTACATCTAGCATCTCCATTGCCATCTCATAGCTTTCAACCCATGACTCGGGGGGTAAGTCAGCAGTGTAATTGGGTACCTTCCATGGACCCTTGAAATCCTTGGGTAACCGCACATTACGTAGATCCGGAGTGAGACATGGCACCCCCCAAGAGCTGAAAGTAACACCTCGTTCCACTCAAGCCGTTGGACAAACCGGCGTAAGTTGACGGTCCACGTGCTGCGCGGCTAACTCGGCTTCTCGACGCGCTCTGCCGTTGTCCACCACATCTTGAGCATTTGCACCACCGCACGGCGGGTTAGGCCTCTGAGGGGCATTATGATTCCGCTCACTGCTCGATACAGCCGATTCATCAATGTGCCTGCTATAACTCCGGCTCGGGCGTGGGGTTGAATGAATTCTGTCTCGACTATAGGAATAGGCCTGCTGCTGAACCATAGCCATTTGAAGAAGATCCCTGGCCCGTCGTGTCTCAATCGCCGCCAGAGAGTCGCCGTCCATCGGAATAGCTGCCAATCGTGATGCCGCAGCGATCATGTTATCCAACGGGGGTGGGAAGTGGCCTGGTGGTGTTGGCACGTACTGAGGCGGGTCTTGATTTCGTCGAGGCGGGTCCGTCGTTCGTGGATGATCTGGCGCTCCTGTCCCAGGTGCTTCAACCCGTTTTACCGCTGCTGGGTTACTGGTTCCTACTCCTGGCGTGCTGAAGAGATTCCTTGCCTCATAAACCGGCGGTAGGCGAGATCGGTGTCTCCTCCTCATCACGTCATTTGAAGCGTTCTGATCCAACATGAGTCGGTAATTTTCTTCTTGAATCTGCTGCACCTGAGCATCTAAAGCGGCCAGCTCATCAGCCATCCTGGTTTCTTCAGCCGCCAAGTCCTCTTTGGCCTGAGTTTTTGATCTCGCAGCTTTATGACCTCTGTGTTATGCTGATCTTGAGTCTCAGGGGTAACCTCCGTGGTCAACAGTGTCGTCCAGGCGTCCAATATACCGGACATAAATTGAGCCGGCCGGCGCGCGGGGCCTCCTGCCCTGGCTGCCGATCCATAAATCATCACTGCTATAGTTGAAGATTGCAACATGGGCTGTGTACCGGCCATGAAGATCGCAACCCGGTTCGGCGGTTCAAGGGCGTCCGGAATACTGTCGCCATCGGAACAGCCCCCAAACCGGCCATCTTGCAGTTGGTACAGTGACTCAGTCTCACCGGTGGAAGATTCGCCATTAGAATATACGACCATCTCACCGTCGGACACCGGTTCAGACTCCACACCATTGATGAATCCTATGAACGCACGCTTCACGGCGGGCTGAACCCGGGCAGGGCTTGCACATTGAGCCGTCCCAACGAGGTCAGTGGAGATGTCCGGCTCAGTGCCTGGTTCGCCGATTTTGCTGATGAAAACGTGAATTCCTCCAAAGGGGACCCGGTACCCGTACTCGATTGAGCCGGCCTCGGGGCCCCAGCCTGCATCGTCGATGTAGAGTTTGCCGCGACGACTCTTAGTCATCCGACCCATGGTGTATCCCTTGAGTCCTTCGAAGTTGCCCTTTAAGAAACTCGAAACCATCGTGCGATAGCCCCACGGTGGGCGCCAACTGTCGTGGAATTAACACGTCAGATGTCCTAGTGAGAGGACTTAGTCATGGAGCCATCGCAACGAGATTAGCTTAAAGGGATTAAACCGGATAAAGGACACGGGGAGTTTATACTGGTTCGGCCCCTTGCGGAGAAGGTAAAAGCCTACGATCTAGTTGTGGTGGAATTGATGCGGTCTCGATGATGAGGGAGCGAATCCGCTTTACCTGGCTCTCGAGTTGTTGTTTCTTGTTCCTGAACCGCCATTGGGTCGTCCCTTTATATACACAGGTTGACACCCGGCGGTTTACAGAATCCCGAGGCCGGCTCATACATGTGTCCGGCTCGGTTTCTACCTTTCCTATCTTACAATACAAGTTACATATCTCATGGCAGTTTATGTCTATGGGCCCTAATCCGCCCTTGGGCTATGGGCCTTTAAGTCTCTGTAGTAAACCTCCATACTCCTTATCTTCATGGGCTTCAATACGGATGATTCCTTGTGAGTATAACTCGGCCCCTCCTGGGCGGTTTATACTCAGTAGTTATATCCCCAACAGAAAGGCTAAAGGATTTCATGAGGATGAGCACGACACTTTATGGTTTGAAGATCGCGTATATGTGCTCAATGATCCCGAGATCAGGAAGTTGATTCTACAAGAGGCCCATGATTTGCCATATTCGATTCACCCAGGAAACACTAAGATGTATCTGGATTTGAAGGAAAGTTTTTGGTGGACAGGAATGAAGAAAGATATTGCCAAGTATGTAGCAGTATGTGATGTATGTCAGAGAGTTAAGGCAGTGCATCAGAAGCCAGATGGATTGCTATAGCCATTGCCGATACCCGAATGGAAGTGGGATAAGCTTGGCATGGATTTTATCACTGGATTGCCCAGGACTTGATCAGGCTATGACTCTATCTTGGTTGTAGTCGATCATTTGATGAAAGTAGCTCATTTCATCCTGGTGAAGACCACCTATACAAGTGCTAAGTTGGCAAAGATATATATGATCAGGATCGTATGTCTGCATGGAGTTCGAAGGACCATCGTATCAGATAGAGGAAACCAGTTCACTTCAAATTTTGGAATCAGTTGCATGAAACTTTGGGTACCAGGCTAGAGTTTAGTACAACCTTTCATCCACAGACAGATGGACAGACCAAGAGAGTCAATCAGATTCTGGAGGACATGCCGAGAGCTTGTGCGCTAGATTATGGATCTAGTTGGGATGACAATTTGCCGTATGCAGAGTTCTCTTATAACAACAGTTATCAAACCAGTTTGAAGATGGCCCCTTTCAAAGCTTTGTACGGAAGGAGGTGTAGGACACCGTTATCATGGGATGAAGTTGGAGACCGACAGTTGTTCGGACCAGATTTAATCAAAGACTCTGAAGAGAAGGTTAAGTTGATTCGCGACAGACTCAAGGTAGCCCAGTCCAGGCAGAAGATTTATGCGGATTCTAAACGCAAGGAGATAGTTTACGAAGTAGGAGACAAAGTATATCTTCGTGTGTCCCTGCTTCGAGGAGTTAAACGTTTTAGAGTCAAGGGAAAGCTAGCACCACGTTTTGTGGGACCATACAGAGTTTTGGAACACATGGGAGAAGTTGCATATAAGCTAGAATTGCCAGAAGGATTGTCAGGAGTTCAGATGTGTTTCATGTTTTCCAGTTGAAGAAGTGCCATGCGGAGATGGCCGATATTCCTCTGAGAGATAGAGTGCCACTGGAAGCGATTCAGTTAGACAGTGATTCGACCTATGAAGAGAAGCCAGTCAAGATTCTCGAGTTTTCCAGTCGAGTTACTCACAGCAAGGTTATCAAGTTTTGCAAAGTTCAGTGGAGCCACCATACCGACGAGGAAGCCACCTGGGAGTGAGAAGAAGATCTTCGTAGAGACTACCCAAACCTTTTTGCTGACCAACCCGAATCTCGGGGGCGAGATTCATCTTAAGGGGGGTTGGTTTGTAACATCCCAATTTTCAATTTGGATGTTATACATAGATCATCATATGCATATCATATTTATTCTTGCATTTTGGTTGAGATCCTAGAAATCTTAAGCAACTCCAGGACCCAAGGAGAGAGTTGGAGGTTTCACAAAAATCATATTGAATTTTTATTCAAATTTAAAGAAAGGATCAATTTGATTTTATTATTTTTCTCTCCAATTATTTCCAGTATTAAAAATAAAAGAGAGAAGATAATACGACTTCTTCAAATTAAGAGAAATATTGGAGAAAAGAATTTTAAAATCAAATCATGATTTTATTTGCTATTTTATTTGAATTAGAAAAAAATATGCATTTTTAGGCCAGAAAAGTGTTCACTTTATTCTAAATATTTTGTTTAGACGGTGAAAATTGTTTTTGGCATTTTTAGAAAAAAATTTATATTTTATTAGGAATGTTTCTTCAGGCGAAATTATTTAAAAAAAATGTTTCCCGCCCGACTGGGCCAAAGGCCCAGCCGAGCAGGCCTGCCCACGCGCGCACCGCCATTGCCTGCCTCGTGCACGGCATCGCCGCCGCCGGAGCTCGGAGAGTCCGAGCCGGACTCCCCTCGCCCCGACCCCTTCTCCAAGCCGCCGTTGCCCCCCCTCTTTCAATAGTGCTCCATCGCCGCCCTCTCCTCCCCAAGTCACCGCACCGCCGCCCGCTCCTGCTCGTGCGCGCCGCTGCCGCTGCTTTGCGCCGCCGCCTCTTGTAGCGCGGCGCCGCCGCCACTTGCCGCCGCTGCCGCCCCACGACGCCACACCCACCGCCCGCGCGAACGCCGCCGCTGCCCTAGCCGGATCTTGCCGGAGCCGCCGCCATTGATCCACCCGTTGACTGGTAAAGAAAACTGCCCCGGTTCACCGGTTTACTTCGGATTTTTTTCGGTTTTTCAGATCGTTTTTTTAGGTTTTATTATTTAGCGGGCGCTCGTCCCTTCAATCGTTTTAACAAACGTTATTCGTCGGATTAGGTCAGACAGCGGACGTTCGTTCGATAATCTTTTTCTTTTTAGTTTATTTTCGGCCAGAGACTTATCTGTGATTATTTTTATCGCGATTTAGCCCCTAATCTTTAATTTAGTATAACTTTTCACTCGTTTATCCAAATTAGATGAAACCAGCGCCTAAGTCTTCATCTCGAACCCCTCTTTCCAGTTAACCAACTTGAACATGATTTTGCTACTGTAAAATTTGAGTTTAGTAAATATTAGTAAACAATCTTGTTTCATTCATATTTTGAGTTTCGTTGCTCCTTTGAGTTGAATATTTTTGCAAATCATAGCTAATCACATGTACCTACTGTTAAGATCTAATTCACATGTTAATGCTGTTGTTAGGTTTTGACTCTTGTTAGTTTATGCTGTTTGCTTGTTTCGTGTTCGATTTGGATCTTTTCTCGGGTTTTCTCGTGTTTCGTTTGAGTGATTGCTTATGTATGCTATTGTTTGTCTACGCTAGATTACCCAGAGTGCGAAGCTTGTTACTATGAATCTCTAGAGTTTGCAGATCGTCAGCAAGGCAAGGTACACTTTGATCATACTCTTTTATACCGAGTTTTTACTATGCATTAGTATTGCCCCACAAATATTTGCATTGGTAGGATTGGGAACATGTGGTTTTGGTTGTAGTGCTTGAGGTAGGAGCCTAATATTTTTTATCACCCCGGGAACATACGTGATGCTTTTATTGCTTAGCCATGCTCGTAGATGGGGATTGGATCGTGATTCACACATGGAAGTTTGAGAATTATTTTAATCATGGATAACATTAAGGTGGCAACTTTAATACACATCTGGGTGGATTGGTTGAGGCACCCGGGGAATCCAGTGTTGTATGTTTTTGGAAATCCCGGGGAACCCGTGTGATTATCTTATGGAATGCCACCCAGGCTCAAAGGGATCATAAGATTATTCATGCTAGAAACTTCTGTGTGCAGCCACAAGCCATTATGGGCTCTGGCCTAGTTGAGTAAGTTGCGTGAGCTCTTGAAGAGGTAGACTAGCAGATGTAGAGAGATGTAGGTGGTACTGTCTACCCGGAGTCGAGAGTTAATGCTTCAGAAAGGCTATGTCTCGATCATCCAATCATGGATGTGGTCGAGTCTTGTGGGTAAAAGTGTGCAAACCTCTGCAGAGTGTATAAACTAATCATGGTTAGCTGTGTCCCCTGTTATGGACTTCTTGAGTATCTAGTACTTGAATCTATTGATGCGATCTCATCACGCTACTTTAATTATTATTGATGTTGGGTTAATAATGATACTTTTAATTGGGATTTGAGTTGGGGTTACTGAGGGAGTCCTGGATTAGGGGGTCCTCGGACAGCCGGACTATATGTTTATGCCGGACTGTTGGACTATGAAGATACAAGATTGAAGACTTTGTCCCGTGTCCGGGTGGGACTCTCCTTTGCATGGAAGGCAAGCTTGGGTTTAGTCCGTAACCGACTCTGTGTAACCCTAGCCCCTTCCGGTGTCTATATAAACCAGAGGGTTTAGTCCGTAGGACAACAACAATCATAATCATAGGCTAGCTTCTAGGGTTAGCCTCTACGATCTTGTGGTAGATCAACTCTTGTAATACTCATATCATCAAGGTCAATCAAGTAGGAAGTAGGGTATTACCTCCATAGAGAGGGCCCGAACCTGGGTAAACATCGTGTCCCCCGCCTCATGTTACCTTTAGCCTTAGACGCACAGTTCGGGACCCCCTACCCGAGATCCGTCGGTTTTGACACCGACATAGGTGCTTTCATTGAGAGTTCCACTGTGCCGTCACCATTAGGCTTGATGGCTCCTTCAATCGTCTACAACGATGCGATCCAGGGTGAGGTTTTCCTCCCCAGACAGATCTTCGTATTCGGCGGCTTCGCACTGCGGGCCAACTCGCTTGGCCATCTGGAGCAGATCGACAGCTACGCCCCTGGCCATCAGGTCAGGTTTGGAAGCCTGAACTACACTGCCGACATCCGCGGGGACTTGATCTTTGATGGATTCGAGCCCATGACTGGTGCGCCCTATAGCCGCGATGAGCATGACTTAGATCTGCTGTCGGACGGCGGTCCAGAGATCACACCTGCAGTTGCCCCGGCTCTAAATCCGGAGCAGATCGTGCCATCCGAGGACGTGTGGATGGACCCTGCCACGGAGGCCGCACACTCAGCGGCGATAGAGCCGAACACCGATCTCACTTCCAAGGAGGTCTGTGTCATCAGATCCTCGGACTCGTCTCCGGCCATAGGCTCCAAACCGTGTACATCCGTACCCATCGTCCCTAACTGGGCTCCGATCATGGAGTTTAGCTCCGCGGATATCTTTCAGCACTCGCCCTTGGGCGACATGCTAAACTCATTAAAGTCTCTCTCCTAGTCAGAGGACTCTCAGCCGAACTATGTCCGGCTAGATTGGGAAGCGGGCGACGAAGGAATTCGCTGCCCACCCACCACCCACTTAATAGCCAATGTCGATGACTTAACCAACATGCTTGATTTCGACTCCGAAGACATCGATGGTATGGACGATGATGCCGGAGAAGAATAGGAACCACCGCCCATAGGGCGCTAGACAACCACCTCATCATACGGCATATATATGGTGGACATACCCAAAGAAAACAATGGCGAGGATCAAAAGGATGCAACGGAAGGTGACCCTCTAGAGAAGCAACCTAAGCGCCGACGTCAGCGGCGCCGCTCTAAACCCCGCCATAGCAAAAACAACGATACTGGCACCAGAGACAATAGCACTCCGGATGATGCCGAAGACGAAAACAATCCCACCGAGCCAAGCTTTGAGCAGGCCGGACAGGAGAACGGGCAAGTTAGCCCCGACGAACAGGAAATGGATGAAGATTCGGAGGATGACAATTACATGCCCCTCTCCGAAGATGAGGTGAGCCTCGGCGACGAAGAATTTATCGTGCCTGAGGATCCCGTCGAGCAGGAGCGCTTCAAGCGCCGGCTTATAGCCACTGCGAAGAGCCTGAAGAAAAAATAGCAGCAGCTTCAAGCTGATCAAGATCTGCTCACTGACAGATGGACTGAAGTCCTGGCAGCCAAGGAATATAGACTCGAGCGCCCAAACAAAATCTACCCGAGGCGTAGGTTGTTACCTCAATTCGAGGATGAGGCACTAGACCACATACTACCAGGGCAGGATGCGGCTCACCAGCCACCCCGTGATCGAGACAAAGTGGCGTATCAGCCCAAAGACCAGCCCGCACCACGTCGCCGAACAACTAAAAACACCAAGGTCTGGGGCTACACGCATGACCTGCGAGACGAACTGGAAAACAAAGCAGGACAGTCAAGATCGATCTACGGATCGCGGGGGTGTGCCCTAGCGTGCGACGATGATCGCCACGCCGGATATACTAAATACAAACCCGTTCGGGCCGAATACAGCAGACCAGATTCATCCGAACTGCGTCGCGATGTAGCCCGGCACAGAGGCGCCGCACACCCCCTATGCTTCACTAACGAAATAATGGAACACAAATTCCTAGAAGGGTTTAAACCCGTAAACATAGAACCATATGATGGGACAACAGACCCTGCGGTGTGGATCGAAGATTTCCTTCTCCACATTCACATGGCCCACGTCGATGATCTACATGCCATCAAGTACCTCCCACTAAAACTCAAAGGACCAGCTCGGCATTGGCTGAATAGCCTGCGGGCAAACTCCATTGGCAGTTGGGAGAACCTGGAAGACACATTCCTTGACAACTTCCAGGGCACTTATGTGCGACCACCGGATGCTGATGACTGAAGTCACATAACCCAACAGCCCGGAGAGTCAGCCAGGAAATTCTGGACTCGGTTCTTAACTAAAAAGAACCAAATTGTCGATTGTCCGGATGCCAAAGCCCTAGCGGCCTTTAAGCATAACATCCGTGACGAGTGGCTTGCCCGACACCTTGGCCAAGAGAAGCCGAAGTCCATGGCAGCCCTCACGACACTCATGACCCGCTTCTGTGCGGGTGAGGATAGCTGGTTGGCTCATAGCAACAGCACATCAAGAAATCCTGGTGCCTAACACGCCAGAGATAGCAACGGCAAGCCCCGACGCAACAGACACAAGTGTTGCAATAATGGCGATAATGCCAAAGACACGTCCGTCAATGCCGGATTCAGTGGCTCCAAGTCCAGTCAATGGAAAAAGGCATTCAAAAGAAATAATCCGGGGCCGTCCAGTCTGGACCGCATACTCAATCGTTCATGCCAAATCCACGCCACCCCCGATAAACCAGCCAATCACACCAATAGAGAATGTTGGTTATTTAAACAGGCCGGCAAGCTAAATGCCGAAAACAAGGAAAAGGGGTCGAATAGTGATGACGACGAGGAGCCCCAGTCGCCGAACACAGGAGGGCAGAAGAAATTCCCTCCCCGAGTGAAAACGGTAAATATGATATACACCACACATATTCCCAAGCGAGAGCGGTTGCGTGCACTATGGGACGTCTACGCGATGGAGCCAGTCGCCCCAAAGATCAACCCATGGTCTTCCTGTCCGATCACCTTTGATCGCCGGGACCATCCGACCAATATCCGCCATGGCAGCTCAGCCGCACTGGTCCTTGACCCCATCATCAACGGATTCCACCTCACAAGAGTCCTTATGGACGGTGGCAGCAGCCTGAACCTGCTTTATCAGGATACAGTGCGTAAAATGGGTATCGATCCCTCAAAGATCAAACCCGCCAAAACCACCTTCAAAGGTGTCATACCAGGTGTAGAGGCATGTTGTACAGGCTCAATCATACTGGAAGTGGTCTTCAGATCCCCGGACAACTTCCAAAGCGAGGAGTTAATCTTCAATATTGTCCCCTTCCGCAGTGGTTATCATGCACTGCTAGGACAAACCACATTCACTCGATTCAATGCGGTGCCACACTATGCCTATCTCAAGCTCAAGATGCCCAGACCTCACAGTGTTATAACAGTCAATGGAAATACAGAGCGCTCTCTCCGTACGGAAGAGAACATTGCGTCCCTTGCATCAAAAGTACAGAGCAGCCTCCTCAGGCAGACCTCCAATTCGGCGATAAAGCCCCCGGACACCGTCAAGCAAGTCCGGAGTACTCTGCAACAAGATCGTCCGGCCCGTCCAGAGCTCGTCTAGCAATTTGGCCTCCTTCCTAGTCCCAGTCAAGCGGTGAAGTTTGTGTCGCGCGTACATAATTACGCACTCAAAATACCATGGGCACAGACGGAGGCACATCTAGAAAGTGGTCCACAATGCGGCTCAACCGCCCCAGGATCCGCATACCTTCACCTTTTTCTCTCTTTTAGGTTCTTCTCTTCGTGAGGCTCTTCTGGTAACCTGATCAGCAGACCCATCACAGGACGATATACCAAGGAATCAAGGAGCTCTGACATACAAGGGAATCCCCAGGTGGTCTCTGCTAACAATCGTTATACCTGTTTTACACACCCACATGCAGCTCGCTCTTGGTAAAGGCATGTCAAATAGCCCTACTTGCTTATCGCACTAATTGTACACATACGCCTTGACGTATCATTCAAATAACAATGGAAAACAAATTACAGCGTTAGCTTATCATTTCATCCATTTTCCTTGACTGTGTATTTATTACAAAATTGCACCCGTACATTCTGGTACGTTTAGTTCGCCAAGGGCTTCAGTGTACCCCATAACACGGCAGGAAAGTCCAAACACTTTTGACAGTGTGGCACCCCGAACTAATAGCATTATATGCATCAACACCGAATCATGTCTTGGGTCAAATGTTGGGTTTGCCCGGCTCCCATGTTTAGCTACCTTACGTTCTGCTTTATCGGCTAAGACAGCACCAGGGAGAACTACTACGATTGTGTCCCGGTTCTTTTGGATGAGCACCTCAGTAGAGAAAGCCAAAAACTGACTGTCATGATGCGGCGAGAGCTGGTCGCTGTTCGAGAGGTCTCAAATCCTTAAAGATTTTTTCCGCTTCATGCGAGGAATCGGTCTTTGTCCGGTTTAGGCATGTATAGCTCCCCAAGTCCGGCCTTCTGAATACCAGGGGCTACGCTAAAATTTAAAATTATAGAACTTCTATGGCTAAGTGAGGGTAATAAAGCTTTATAAGTCCGATTGCCTTGTTCGTTGCGCTAAACACCTCCTTCAAGGACCAAAGACTTGGATAAAGAGTGTTTAGATTTACCCCGAACACCCTTGTGCTAGTTACATGGGGGGCAAAAGCCAACAACTTGCCAACTCTTAGGTTTTGTAAACAGCCGCACAGGAGGTAAAGTTTTAAATCAACAAGCATTATATTGCGCAAATGAAATTGTTTCATATTAAAGGATAAAATGAATGTATTCATTCAAAGATTACATCCTTTTTACATTTCTCCGCCACAAGGAGGGAGCCCTTCAGGACGCTGTCATAATATTTTTCGGGTCAGAGGTGCTCCTTGCCCTCCGGCGGCCCTTCAGTCATCAGCTTTTCGACATCCATCTTCGCCCAGTGCACTTTTGCGCGGGCGAAGGCCATCGGCGCACCTTCAATGCAAACCGACCACTTTATGACCTCCATTCGGGGGCAGGCACTCACGAGCCGCTTCACAAGACCGAAGTAGCTGCTTGGCATTGGCTCGGCAGGCCACAGCCGGACTATGAGGTCCTTCATGGCCAGTTCGGCTGCCTTGTGCATCTCGACCAGTTGCTTCAGCTGGTCGCTCAAAGGCATCGGATGTTCCGTCCCAATATATTGAGACCAAAATAGTTTCTCCGTTGAGCTCCCTTCTTCGGCTCAGTAGAACTCGGAGGCATCAGATATGCTGCACGGCAGATCCACAAATGCCCCTGGAGAACTCCAAACTCGGGTAAGTAAAAGGAATGTCTCCCTCACATGCTTGCTTTGCATAATGAATGTCTTACCCGCCGCAATCTTCTTGGCCGCCTGGATCTCCTTAAGGGCCTTCTGGGCTTCGGCCTTGGTGCCTTGCACGCTTTGGAGGGCTTTGGCAAGCTCGAACTCTTGAGTCTTAGAGTCACGCTCCAAGGACTCGTATTTCTGGACGAAATCCTAGAGCTCTTGCTGGACCTTGTTGACCCGGGCCTCTTGCTTCTCGCGCTCGGTGCATTCCTTGGCCGCTTTGTCTTCTACCTCGGCCAGCGCCTTCTTCAGGGCCACCACTTCGGTCGTGGCCCCTATAAAAGTTCAAGACACTTCTATCAAGTAAACACCATTTATCCTTTATAAATATATAGATACGGTATTGCGTACCTTGACTTTCCTCGAGCTGCCTCTTCACGAGGCCGAGCTCTCCCTCGATCCGCTCCAGGTCCTGCTTTAGTCCAGAGACCTCCGCAGTACGGGCGGCAGCGGCCAGCAGCGACGCTTGCTTATTCACATAAAGACATCTTCTGTTAGACTCCTACGAACATTATTTGATCCTCTGTTCGGCTTTTCCTTCCGAACACCTAACAGAGCATCAGGGGCTACTGTCTACACTGTGGTATTTTTTCACAATTCTATTACTTACCTCAAAACCTGTTAGAAGGCTAGCGCAGGCTTCAGTCAATCCGTTTTTGGCGGACTAAGCTTTCTCAATCACCGTACTCGTAAGAGTACGGTGTTCTTCATAAATGGAAGCACTGCGAAGCATTTCCAACAAACTGTCCGATGCATATGGATGGACAGAGGTCATCAGTACAGGCGGCTCGCCCCCTTTAGGGAGAGGTTGCTTGCCTGAATCCGGAACCACTCAGGTTTTTGGAGCCGTATTCGGCTGGCGGCCAAACTGGCTGCGGCCCCCATTATTGGAGTCTGTGGGGGCCTTTCTCCCCATGTGTCCGGTGACCGGGATTTTGCCTGAAGGCGTCTACGGAACTGTCTCCCCTTGGCCTGGTATCCTTCGGGACAACACCTCGGTGTTGTCCGCGGCCTTGGGGGAGGAGTCCATTGGAAGCGAATTGCTGTCCATTGCCGCCGGGTCCAGAGACCCCTCCGAAGAGGAGGATATCTCGATGTTGGATTTGGCCGGGCTGCAGATGCACGTTTTGCATGATAAGAAGCGATACAGGAAATATACCGGAAATACTATCGTGTTCGGATACCTACGACTTGGCCAGGGGCTTGACCCTGGGTTCCCACTCCTCGCCGCTGTAGGTGGCTGCGGTGGAATAGTCCGGAAGGAAGGTTTTCCCCTTCTTGGACACCTTGGCCTTCCCCTGAGGGGTGGCCTTCCTCTTCTTGCTCCCCCAAGTAGGGGGGATGGATTTCCTATTCCTCCTTCTCGTCTTCGGAAGAGGAGTGTGACTTGGTGTCTTCGGACGTCCCGTCCGATATCACCTTGCGTCGGAGACCGTCTCTGGTCCCCGTGGCCGTCTTCTAGGCCTTCTTCTCCGGCACATCATAGGGCACCAAAAACAACATCTTCGTTAGAAGAGGCGATTCTGGATCTTCGGGAAGCGGGGCCGGACAGTTAATCCGCTCTGCTACCGTTACCCAGGCCTAAAATATTGGCATGGAGGCTTATAGTCCTCCCGCAGATGTGCTAATAAAAGACATATCTTGCGAATATGAAAACTTACCGGATTAGCTTGGCGTCTTACGCTGAGCCCGCGATCTTCGGTTGTGGGCGGTGGTACCTCGTTGGCCTTGAACAGCATCTTCCAGACATCTTCATGCATCATGTCGAAGAGCTCTCGCAGCGTTCGGTGTATGGCCGGGTCGAACTCCCACAGATGGCAAGCCCGTCTCTGGCATGGAAGGATCCGGCGGAAGAGCATAACCTGGACCACGTTGACCAGCTTGATTTTCTTGCTGATCATGTTTTTGATGCACGTCTGAAGTCCGGTTAGTTCTTCCACTGAGCCCCAGGCTGCGCCCTTCTCTTTCCAAGAGGTAAGCTACATGGGGACGCCGGATCGAAATTCGGGGGTCGCCGCCCAGTTGGCGTCGCGCGGCTCGGTGATGTAGAACCACCCCGATTGCCACCCCTTCACGGTTTCCACAAAAGAGCCTTCGGGCCAGGTGACATTGGGCATCTTGCCCACCATGGCCCCTCCGCACTCCGCTTGTTGGCCGCTCACCACCTTTGGCTTCACATTGAAGGTCTTCAACCATAGGCCGAAGTGAGGTGGGATGCGGAGAAAGGCCTCGCACACGATGATAAACGCCGAGATGTTGAGAATTGAGTTGGGGGCCAAATCATGGAAGTCCAGCCCATAATAGAATATTAGTCTGCGGACGAATGGGTGGAGGTGGAATCCCAGCCCACGGACAAAATGGGGTAGGAACACTACCCTTTCGTGGGGCTTCGGGGTAGGGATAATCTGCCCTTCGGCCGGAAGCCGATGCGCGATGTCTGCAGACAAGTATCCAGCCTCCCGAAGCTTCTTGATGTCCTCCTTCTTGACGGAGGAGGCCATCCATTTGCCTCCTGCTTCGGACATGTTCGGAATAATTTAGCGGAGAAGGTGAGGGCTTGAGCGCTGGAGCTCGATAATGGATGAGCAGAGGAAGAAGAAGGCGTGGGTGAAAAGGAGGAGTCCTTATCTCCTTATAAAGGCAGCAGATCATGCGCCTCCCCACTTGCCCTGGAAACTCGCTTATTCCCCAAGCGCCGTATTGATGGTGCGGTTGGGTTACCCACACCCGTATTGACGAGAATCCCGTGATAAGGGGACACGATCTCTGCTTCGACAAGACGTGCCAATAAAACCGCCTCGCAATATGTGCAGTAGCAGGTTGAGAAAAATAGTTCGAATAATGATCGGGCCGCGGCGTGATGTCACGCTATGAAAAATTGTCAGCGGATTAGACTCGTGGAATATTGTACTCTCTACGGTGGTATGTGGAATTTTTTTTGCATAGACGGACACGATTCTTGTGTTCAAGATCTATTTTGGAGTATTCGGAGAAGGAACCCGCCTTGCAATGCCAAAGACAATCTGTGCGCCTGACTCATCGTCATTGAATCTTGGTTCAGGGGATACTGAGGGAGTCCTGGATTAGGGGGTCCTTGGACAGCCGGACTATATGTTTATGCCGGACTGTTGGACTTTGAAGATACAATATTGAAGACTTCGTCCCGTGTCCGGGTGGGACTCTCCTTTGCATGGAAGGCAAGCTTGGCGATTCAGATATTAGATTTCCTTCTCTGTAACCGACTCTGTGTAACCCTAGCCCCCTCCGGTGTCTATATAAACCGGAGGGTTTAGTCCGTAGGACAACAACAATCATAATCATAGGCTAGCTTCCAGGGTTAGCCTCTATGATCTCGTGGTAGATCAACTCTTGTAATACTCATATCATCAAGATCAATCAAGCAGGAAGTATGGTATTACCTCCATAAAGAGGGCCCGAACCTGGGTAAACATCGTGTCCCCCGCCTCCTGTTACCATTAGCCTTAGACGCACAGTTTGGGACCCCCTACCCGAGATCCGACGGTTTTGACACCGATAGTTACCTTCTCAAATAATAGGCAACATGGGAGTAGTTAAATAAATTTATCCCTTTGTTGTAGGGAAAAACTAGCTTTATGCAAAACCATGAAACTTACAGTCTCCACCAGCCAAATATTGCATGTACTCCCTCCGGTCCTTTTTACTCTGCACATTGGTTTTGCCGAAAGTCAAACTTTGTTAAGTTTGACCAAATTTATATTAAAAATTATTAGCATTTATAATATCTAATAAATATAATATGAAAATATATTCCAAGATGAATCTAATGATATTGGTGTTGTTATGTGAATGTCTATAATTTTTTATATAAACTTGGTCAAAGTTGGATGAGATTGACTTCAGACAAACCTAATATGCAAAGTAAAAAGGACCGGAGGGAGTAGATACAGTTCTTGCATTTCATTGTTTTATAGTGTAAATATGCCAGCATATTCCATGTGATGACCCGTTTCGGGCTGGAACGTCTTATGTTGCAGACTACTCAGACGACGAATAAGGTGCGATAGGTCGTTGTTTTGCACTCAGTTATGCCGTTGGAGTTGATGGACTCATTTACCTTCGAAGCTTCCGCAGTTATCTAGTTTAGATGGCCTTCAGCCACTATATTTTTGTAATGATACTCTTTATGAGGACTCGATGTAATAAGTGTGTAATTAAAACTCTGTTATAATTCCTCGAGTATTGTGCGTGTCAGCATTATCGATCCAGGGATGACACTGATGCACATAGACTTGACTGTTCAACGTCTGGTCGCTACATGATGCAGCAGTGCAGCGAACACAACAGAAAATCCCAAAGTGGACTGACCCAATTCGCCTCGGTGGTGGGCATCGAGTCGTCCATTTGACGCCTGCGGGCGTCAAATTGGATTGTCCTTCACTGTCGAGTGTCGACATCAACTTTTTTAAAGTAATAATAGACATTAAGTGATGTTTCTTTAGACAAAGACATTAAGTTATGTGTCATTTCCCATTGGAGCAAGCCTAGGTATTTATTAAAATTACAATGCCCAAGTGGGCCTCCATATAGTTCCCTCGAGGACGGTTTACCAAAAAAAGAGTTTGTCTCAAAAAAAGTTTGCTCTAGGAGAATGGAGTCTATTGAGAATATTCATTTCGGAGCTCGAGCTCATCTACACCCCATAAACAACAATAAAATCAAAATAAATACTAAAAGATTCAAAATAGTCCTAACTTTTTTGTGGTGAAAGATGCTTGAGTGCGTCATGTCAATTTCAGCAGCATCTGAATAGCTCTCAGCAAAAAAAACAAGATCAGGTCCGAACACTACAAAACAGTAAACATTTTCACAGACCCAAAATTTATCTTTTTGCTGGGAGCTACTCAGATGTCCAAATGCTCTAAAATTCGGCACCAATATTACGCACTCAGTCACATTTCACCCAAAAAAAGAATTGTTTTAAATTTTCTAGTAATTTAACGAATTTATTGTTCACTACGAGCTCAACTGAGTCCGGAAGCCAAAACGCCCCGTCCATCCTATTGGCTTTATACTCTTTGGGCACCCCATCATGTAGGGCAAGAAACAATGAGAGATATGCCTAAGAGTATAAAGATGAACACCAGACATACTTTACTTTAAAATAGCATCATAATACGTTAGAAATATGGAGCGACGAGTAAACGCGAAGATCCAATGGTAGATCATATATACTACTTAAATAAACACATAGACACATGTATGGAGACCCGATTTACGAAAGACTTCTAGACTCACAATCCTGATGTGGTTTGCTTTCCATATGCAAAGAACAAAATACGCAAAGTTTGTGGGTGGAAGAAGGCATCCACGGAGCTACTACCTCTATATCGGTTTGCAAGTAGGCACGTATCTTTAGGGCATCTTCATATGCAACTCTCAAAAAAAAATCCGCATCCGTCGGCAGACAAGAGGGCCAGTTCATGGACACGGTTGCGAAAGGCCACAATCCAACGCTATCCACATACATTTTAAACATTTTTTCAGCAAACCGGATGAAACTCATGCAAACACGGTAGATTTCATGTAAACCAAATGAAATCCACTACAGTTTGGACATATTTTTACTAAGATAGCTAAAACTTTATGCACATACGGCTGCGCAGAGTTTCAATCCCACGACACGGATACACTACACTAGTCTACGGCCGACCGTGACGGATCACATTGTCTTTCCCATGTCCGGGTGCCCGCTCGCCAGACTGCCGTGAGCCTCGGAGGTATATTCTTCCCCCGTATCTTTCCTATGCCCGACTGCGCCGCTCATAGGAGTGCCAAAGGGGGTGCTTTAGCCGGACGGGATTGGGAGCTCGTCATTCATGAAGCCCAGGCGGGGGTCAACATTTGTCTGCGGTGAACCGGGTAAGACACCGGGGTCACCTCGGCGGTGGCCTTCATGGGACCCACGTGGCGGCGGCCTTACGTGTTCTACTCCTCAATGATGACGGGGGAGGGCGTGCTGGACGTCGTGTCGCCGACCTCCACCGGCAAGGCGCGGTCTCGGACACGTTGACGGCGGATGGCACGAGCAGAAGCAACACGGGAGGAGCAGTGCAACATGGCGGCGGCCTCGGTAGGCACGATGCATGTGCCGTCGTGGTCCGCCGCGTGCCGGCCTGGAGGAACACGCCTCTTCGAAGAGCGGCGCAGTCCTGACTGCCACATAATCCACAGGAACTAGAGGTTGTCATATGTCTATGGGCTCTGACATCCTCTATTGGAATGGAATGTTTGGCCACTCGCCACATGAACTTCCGAATTGTTGCCAGGACTTGAATATTCCAGAGCAACTTCCATGTGTTCTCCTTCATACATGTACTGGATGACCCGCAGTCCCTTCAAGCCATGCCTCATGCCTTTGTTTAGTTGACACAAGCATCCTATATGCAGATTTTACAAAGAAGACTCTAGTCCTTTCAAAATTCCAGCTCCAGAAGTCGTCCATATTTCTCGTACACATCGGTATTCCTAAGATAACGGGAACATCCATGGGCATAATAACTTTCTACCATGTGTTGTTTGTTTCATGCAACCGCCGGTGTGTCAATGAGTTCAGACACCAAGGTCGGCGAATCAGAGACCAAGCATTCATATGGTCTCAACATCTCATCATGCGGAAGCCAATTATCTTCCCATATGTATGTAGTTGTCCCATTGCCAGTGCGTTTGATCAACTCTTGCTTCAGTACATCTCTCCCTTCCACAATGGCTCCCCAAATCTAGCTTGGATGATTGACAAGGGTTGCATGCGATATAGATGAATTTGAAAAATAAATACTCCTTAGCACACGAGCACTCAATGACTTTGGCTGCTGCAGTAGATGCTACGCTTGCCTTGCAAGTAAAGACAAGTTAAAATTTTCAAAATCTTTAAATCCAAGTCCACCCATGCCTTTCGGTTGTGTCATTACTTTCCATGATACCCAATGTGGTTTATGGTGTCCTCCAACACTTCCTTATCAACATGTTAAGGTGCCCACAAAGCCCTCTTGGTAATTTGAAACATGACATAGAATACCCTATAATTGCCTCGGCTACCACTTTAACCAGAACTTTTTTCCCTACGGAGAATAAAGCCTTCTCTATCCATCATTTGATCCTGCTCTACAAACGGCCCTTCAAGTATTTAAAGGCACCATTTTTCAGTGATCCTATGTCAGAAGGCATACTCAAATATTTCTCACTTAGAGTCCTATTTGGGACATTTAACAGGCCTTTTATTTCACCCATGACCGCATCTGGAGCACCCTTACTAAAGAAAATAGAAGACTTGTCATAATTGATACGTTGCCCTATAGCCTAACAGTAGATATTCAACACTTGGTTCACCCAGTAGCACTCACACCATTTACCTTGAAAAACAACATGCTATCATCTACAAATAATAAATGGCTTACCGGTGGCATCGACGGTGCCCCTTGCAAATCATGGAGATTTGATGACTCACTTCTAGATTTTAGGAACCACGAAATGCCCTCTGCCACAGTCAAGAACAAACATGGGAATATTGGGTCCCCTTGTCGAATACCACATGAAGGTTTAAATTCCTCCAATTTCTTACCATTGAACAACACTAATATTTTTGCTGAGCTAAAAGCATCTACAACCGGACCTCTCAAACCCTCCTCATACGCTCGGACGGGCTACCCGGTCACGTTTTTTCGACCCAGACGGACGCCTAAAATGGGCATCAAACGCCCAGGCTGACCGGCACGCCCCATATCTAGCCTAAATATGGGGCGAATATGGGGGCGCCCGGGCACGCTAGCCACGTTAGACCCGGCACATGTTGGCCCACCCGACCCCACATATATTCGTCCCCATCCGCTCGCCGGAGCAAACCCCAGCCACTTCACTCCACTCCACTCCCCTCCCCTCCCCTCCGCCACCCGAGCTCGTCTCCGGTGAGTTCCGGCCATCTCCGGCATGGCAGACAGCGGATCGGACTCCGACCACTCCGGATCCATCGACTGGGGTGTCATCCCGTGCGGGTTCGAGGAGGCAATGGCAGTCCCCCGCTCTCGGGAGGACAACATCCGGCCGACGGACGGATCCGTCCACCGCGACACCATAGCGTCAGCTCACCGGGTGCTCGGGTCTCTGGTGCTGGATCCTCGCGATCCCGTCCGAAACACATCTCCTTCCCCATCACCGGCCGAGCAGAGTATGACTCCCAGGGGACCGGGCGACCCGCCGTGGGAAGGAGAGGATAAGGGCTGTCGAGGCCCGTATTCAAGGCAGAAATGGCGGCGGCTGAGGTGGCGGCGCGGGCGGCCGCAGAGGAGGAAGCCATCCGTGCCCGCATTGTAAAGAAACGGCAGCGAGGGAACATGCGCGCCCTCACCCGAGAGCAGAATCGGGCGGTCCGTGCCATGGCCGGACTGCCACGAAGAAGGAGAAGGAAGACAGCTACGACGAGGACAACTCCAGCGACGAGCAGATCCGTCTCGATCCGTACTGCGTCTTCGACCGGTACTTCCGCGAGAAGGACGGCAAGGGCGACGCGAAGGGCAAGGGCGGTCGTGGATGAACTCCACCATAGTCGAACAGGCCAAATTTTGATAGTCCGATGGCATGTACTCCCTCCGTTCCAAAATAGATGACTCAACTTTATACTAACTTTGTACTAAAGTTAGTACAAAGTTGAGTCATCTATTTTGAAATAGAGGGAGTAGTTTTGGTAGTGATGAAGTAGCCGGACGATATGTGCAGTGACGTAGTTGCATGAGTTTGTATGGATTTGAAATACGGTAATTGAGGTGTCCGGATGTGGACGCCATTATTTGATGGATGACCAGTGAGTGCCCTCGGATGCACCAGGGCGCGTCCGCGAGTGTTTAAGGACAGAATTTGCCAAGTTCGGCTGTAGATGCTTTAACCAAGCCCATAAGTATGTCCACCCACCTCTCAGTAAAGCCAAACTTGAGCGTAATAGCTCACAGGAAGGCCACTCCACTTTATCATTCAGTATATGATTCTTGAAGTCGGAAATGCATTGCCGCTCTTAGGTGCCCCACACCCCTGTATGAGTACGGCAAAAAAAATAGCAGAAAATTAGAAGATTTTTTTTTTTGAAATTTTAGGATATCAACCTGGGTGCCCGTTGTACACCCGCATTCACTTTCGTGGGGAATGGGTGCCCATGGTATCCGTGACGAAGAAAATACAGTCCGACATATGATCCATCTAATTTTTTTCCTTCTACATAGGTTTTTTTTTAGAAAAAATCCCTATACGTAGGTATCCGTGGTATTTAGGAACGGAGGGAGGAGTAGTTTTTTATAATTCAGTATACTGTTTTTCTAGAATCAGTATACTGTACCTTTATGTTGTGGGATATGTACATGAAAGCGATCACTGATGTCGGGATGAAAGAAAGAAATAAATAAACAAATAAATAACCTCGTACACGAAATGCGCACAGTACGTTCTTCACAGTTTGTCCTCCCATTCTTTGTTTCACCCTACGTACTCTAGCTCTAGCGCGATCATCGCCTGCGACTTCCAATGCTTGGCCTTCTCGAACCCGTTGATGAAGTACTCGAAGTCGTTGACGGTGGCGTCGATCTCCTCCTCGGTGTTCATCACGAACGGGCCCAGCTGCGCCACGGGCTCGCCGATGGGCTCGCCGGCCACGAGCACGAACCGGAGCGGCTTGTCCGACCTGTTCCAAACCTCCACGCCGTCGCCGCCCTGCCCGAGCAGCAGCAGGTGGTGCGCCCCCGCCGGCTGCTCCGTCGGCCCGAACACGCCCTCGCCCTCGAGCACGTACACGAACGCGTTCCACGACGCCGGCACCGGCTGCCGCACGGGCGCGGCGGCGTGCGGGCGCACCGTGAAGTCAAGGTACATGGTCGGAGTCCGCGTGCGCACCGGCGACCGGGCGCCCATGGACTCCCCCGCGATGACGCGCACCGTCACGTCGCCGTCCGCCGACGTGGTGGACGCGATGTCCTTGCTCTGGAACTCCTGGTACCCCGGCTCGACCCTGGATCGATCGCACGTGTTAGTCATCGAGGCGCACATGACGCGGTCAGACGGCTCGCGTGACGTCGCGGGAGAGAGGAAGGTGAAGTTAATAAATGCTCACATTTTGTTCTTGGATGCGAGGTTGACCCAGAGCTGGAGGCCCTTGGAGGTGCCGGGGCCGGCGGGCATCTCGGAGTGCACGATGCCGCGGCCGGCCGTCATCCACTGCACGTCGCCGGCCTTGATCGTGCCACGGTGGCCCTCGAAGTCCTCGTGCGTCACCGCTCCCTGCAGCCAGCCAGAGGAAAGGGTCGTCAGGTCAGGGCGGTTAACCAACAAATCTACTCCCCGCGCCATCGTTGTCCCGTGAACATTCCTACTGGTACTTCTAATTTTCACACGGTTTTCAGTTATCTTTGAACGAAGATTTCGTTGTCATTCCACGAAAGCACAGGGGGTGGTTGGCGTAGTAGGGAGAGATCGATGCCAAGCTACCGAAAGCAGGACCCGCGTTCAGATAGCTTCTTCGAGTGAAGGGCAAGAAAAGTTGCAATTAAATTTTTTTTGCAGTAAAGTTGCAATTAAGTTTGACAAACAGAACGCGCTTGTTTTCCGTTGCATGTTTGGTAGTCAAAGGTGCCACTTCCGTTACAGCTTAATAATGAGAATTAAATAAGGAATGCATGCTTACCTCGAGCATGTAGGTGACGGTCTCGAAGCCCCGGTGTGGATGATCAGGGAACCCAGCCGGAGCAGAAGCTGCATGCAGCAAATTCGGACAAGGAATGGATCCATTAACGACGATTCCAAACGAAAATCCGAAGCAAACGAAGGGAAGAGCACCCTGCGGCGGGACTCACCTGAGAACTCGTCCAGGACGAGGAACGGGTCGAAGTACCTCAGCTCGAACCTGCCGATGCTGCGGCGGACGACGGCGCCGGCGCCCTCGTGCTGCGGCCGCGCCAGGAACCTCCTCACCACCTGCCGGGGCTTCGTCACCTCCATTGTCGACATAGACACCAGGCAAGGAAGGCGAATGGAGCGATGAATCTTTGTGTCGATGAATATGTGTGGAATTGTGGATATGGAAGTACTACGACGGCTTCGTCGCGGGTCTCTTATATAGGGCGCCACGGCTTGGGTGCGAGATCGCCTTGATTCCGTTACCTCCTCTCGTCTCCGGGACCGAAGGAGAGCGACAGTTCCTCCCTCCTCTCTCTCTCTCCAAGGTGTGGCGAATCGCCCAGCTAGTTTCTTGACCTTTTCTATCTTAATCTTGATACAAAGAGCCCGTCCGTCCCGAGGCGCATCGCTCCAAAAAGTCATGTGTTCGACAGCTCGATGTCGCCGTCGCCGTCCGCCGGTCACGCTGACGCCACGCGCACGCACGCCTTCCCTCCGCCGCTCTGCGAGCTGCGTGCGTCTGCCTTGTGCCAGCGTCGCGTCAGCAGCATATGGTTACCCGGTTTTGATCTTACCTGCCCTGTCACCTCGCTGTTACAGTATTAATTACCGGATGGTCAAAAGTTAAAATGTTGCCTTGACGTGAAAACCTACGGTCGTGCGTGTCGTGGCGTCGACGGGGTTTTTTGTTCTTCCAAGCCACGGCTCCATGATTATCCTCAGCTGGTTCATCCACGGCTCTTGAGTGACGGGAGATATTTTCTGAGTAACTTGAGGAGATTCCAGTTTTTACTAGTATAACATTTTTTTTCCACACAAAACCACAACTTCTGTTTTAATGATTCACATAACATCTGAAACCACAATTTTGATTGCTAAACTAACTGGCTGAGCCACTTGTCAGGCTAGAAAAAGCCACCACGTTAACCCTCCGCCTCGGGGCTAAGACTAGCCACGGTGGGAGTAATTTCAGCAGTAACATCAAGTCCAACTAAGTAAATTTGCTTATGTGGCAATGAGTTAATGAGAAGAGAGATAGTTTGAATAACTTAGCTAGTTACCGTAACATCACATGTCCCAAGCACTATGAGTCTATAACTTAATAGATGAACATTTGCATGACATCACACTCATGTTACTACCCGCTATGAAGGTGGTAATATAGTCTAGGAATATGTGTATGTTACTAGTGTATGTTACTATGCACTGCGGCTAGTCTAAGACTTTCGTGTCACGACTAGCAAAAAGGAAAAAGAAAACACCACAATTTAATACGTGGTAAAACGCACCGAACGCTATCAACAGTGGCCAAAATACTGATGACAAATACTAATTGTTTCGATGACGCCTCTAACTGTCTGACTTGTCCATCGGGCTGAGTTGGCAAAAAAAAAACAAGGTGTCACGCGAGCACGTTGGTTTGGTCTTCCTCTTTCTTCTTCCTCGCACACGAACAACCGCGCAAGATCCGACGCCCCCGAGAGCCTCCTTCATCCCTCTTGCCTCCACCCCCGCCGCTCCACCACCACCCCAGCAACCACCACCTGTGACGTCCCCTCATCCATACACGGTGTCATTCCTCCTTCACCGGCCACGTCGCCTCGTCCCTCCACCACCAGAAGAGCTCCAATTGCCTAGTCGTCTTCCCACATTCCCACCAGCGAGATCCCGGGTCTAGCGGTCAGCCGCATGACCAACTGCCAAAAGCGGGGAGGTTATGCCCTCTTCCTCGACCCCTCCACATCTCTAGCATACTCCGTGTGATGCCCCCCCCCAATCCACGCCGACGGTGACCTAGAATGTGGAGGAGGATGGGAACTGGAGGAGAAGTTGCTGAAGGAAATATGCCCTAGAGGCAATAATAAAGTTATTATTTATTTCCTCATATCATGATAAATGTTTATTATTCATGCTAGAATTGTATTAACCGGAAACATGATACATGTGTGAATACATAGACAAACATATAGTCACTAGTATGCCTCTACTTGACTAGCTCATTAATCAAAGATTGTTATGTTTCCTAACCATAGACATGTGTTGTCATTTGATTAATGGGATCACATCATTAGAAGAATGATGTGATTGACATGACCCATTCCGTTAGCCTAGCACTTGATCGTTTAGTATATTGCTATTGCTTTCTTCATGACTTATACATGTTCCTGTAACTATGAGATTATGCAACTCCCGTTTACCGGAGGAACACTTTGGGTGCTACCAAACGTCACAACGTAACTGGGTGATTATAAAGGAGTACTACAGGTGTCTCCAAAGGTACATCTTGGGTTGGCGTATTTCGAGATTAGGTTTTGTCAATCCGATTGTCGGAGAGGTATCTCTGGGCCCTCTCGGTAATGCACATCACTATAAGCCTTGCAAGCAATGTAGCTAATGAGTTAGTTACGGAATGATGCATTACGTAACGAGTAAAGAGACTTGCCGGTAACGAGATTGAACTAGGTATTAGATACCGATGATCGAATCTCGGGCAAGTAGTATGCCGATGACAAAGCGAACAACGTATGTTGTTATGCGGTTTGACCGATAAAGATCTTCATAGAATATGTAGGAGCCAATAACAGCATCCAGGTTCCGCTATTGGTTATTGACCGAGAATAGTTCTAGGTCATGTCTACATAGTTCTCGAACCCGTAGGGTCCGCACGCTTAACGTTATGATGGTAGTTTTATTATGAGTTTATATATTTTGATGTACCTAAGGTTGTTCGGAGTCCCGGATGTGATCCAGGACATGACGAGGAGTCTCGAAATGGTCGAGACATAAAGATTGATATATTGGGAGCCTATATTTGGATATCGGAATGGTTCCGGGTGAAATCGGGATTTTACCTGGAACACCGGGGGGTTACCGGAACCCTCCCGGGGGTTAATGGGCCTTAGTGGGCCATGAGGGAGAAGAGGAGGGCTGGCCAGGGCAGGCCGCGCGCCCCCTCCCCCCTAGTCCGAATAGGACAAGGAGGGGGGGCGGCGCCCCCCCTTTCCTCTTTCCCCTCCCCCCTTTCCTTCTCCACCAAGGCAGGAGGGGGGAGTGTCGTGGTTCTAAGTCTGACAGTAGAATGGGGGGTAGGTATGGAGAGGCAAGATCCTAGCTATGGAGTAGTTGTACACACGAGTGTTTAGCGAGTTCAGGCCATTCTCGGAGGAAGTAACAGCCCTACGTCTCAGAGCCCGGAGGCGGTCGACTGATTTCTATGTATATGAGTTACAGGGGTGCGAACCCTTCTACCAGTGGAGGGGGGTGGCTTATATAGAGGACGCCAGAACCCCAGCCATCCCACGTAGCAGAGGATTAAAGTACATTAAGTCAGGGAGTTACTGGTAACGCCCTACTTAAAGTGTCATCATGACCATTAAGATTACTTAATTACAGACCGTTTGGATGCAGAGTAGATCCTGAACTCCTGATGGTCGAGTGGGTCTTGATGGTCGAGTGTCTTCAGGTTTGTCGAGTGGAGTCTCTCTTGGTCGACTGGAAGGTAGCTTCGTCTAAGGATGTCCTTGGGCATGGTATCCTAAATAGGTCTATGACCCTACCCTAGGTACATATCATCATCATTAGCCCCCGAATGGATCGAGGTTCGAGTGAGGAAGGAGTTGATGATTTTCTCCGACTCATTTCTTGCGCTTTGATTGTGTCGTATCTTGGATTGGCGATTTTTCTTTCGGTGTTGGCGTCAACTTTTACTTCAGTCGCCTTGATCCATTCTTATCTTTTGTCGAGTGAACTTTTGAACTTTGGAGAACTCCCGAGCACCGGATCGCGGGAAAGATATTGTCTGACAGATTGATCTGCTGCTAGCGGATTTTGCGGGATCCGAAATTTGGGAAGCACGCGAAGCGGGGCGGTCCGCGGCAATCGGACGGGATAAGGCGTGGATGCCTTGATTTCCGTGCCGCCTTTTTCGCCACGTATCGTGCGCACGCGACTGTTTTGGGATGTGACAGGATCGCTCGGACCCACTCGTCAGCCACTCAGAAACATCCTTATATAAAGCGCCGGGGGAGGGTTTTTTGAACAGTGCCTTCCCATTCTCCTCTCTTCCCTCTCTGCTTCCGCCCACTGCGCCTGCTCTCGGCTCCGCCTATCCACCTCTTGCGCGATTCGCCGGCAACAATGGTGAAGGAGAAGACGGCGGCCCTAGAGCGCGCGAAGAAGGCGACGGCGACGGGGCAAGCGAAGGGGAGACCGTCCAGTCAGGGCGGATCTTCGTCGAGGTCCCGCCTGCCGAAGGGTTGGGTCCAAGGGGATTGGATCCGCTCGACCATCACAGAGAAAGATCTCAACAACCTGGCCAATGAGGGACTGATCCACCATGGGTCAGCGAGGCTCCCGGGGTCCGAGTGTCAATCGCAGCCGCAGGAGGGTGAGTGTGTTCTCTTAGCCACTCACGTAGATCGTGGTTTTTCTCTGCCGCCGACTGTGTTCTTCCGTGGGTTTCTGAATTTCTTTGGGGCGCAACTCCACCATTTCAATCCCAATTCCATCGCCTATCTTGCTGCCTTTGTGTCCATGTGCGAGAACTTCCTGGGTTGTTGTCAGGACCCCGACTCAATGCCACATCGATCTAGCATGTAACTCCTCATATCACTTTGCGGCCTCACGCACGGTATTCCCACGGGTGTCGCCTTACCTTTGCCCGGGACCGTTTGCGCCTTTTGGCACACGTATATGACAGTGTCGCTAGCATCCATATGATAAGGAGCCCGGGCTGACATGGCTAGTCGTAAACCCAAAGTGGCACAGACTTACAGGGACAGGCATCCATGACCCAGCATCGAACGTGTCGGTCATCAGCGAGTGAATCCAGGCTGTAGCACTGGGCTAGCAGGACTCCGGTGAACCGGGCTGTAGCGGGCTAACAGGACTCCGGTATTCATCGCGTGACATTTCCCCGAAGGGACAGACACAGGAACGAAGAAGGACACATGCCGGCCAGCCTAAGTGTTCCGGAGCAGTAGCAAGCTACCATGGCTCGGTGGAAACACTAGGAGACATTTCCCGGTAAGAGAGGCTACTAAGGATAAACAACTAGATAGTCAGATCCCACACATACCAAGCATTTCAATAACATAAACACAATATGCTCGATATGTGCAAATACAACATGGCATCACAACATGACTCTACGACTCAAGTATTTATTCAAATAGGCTCCGAGGAGCGAGATATTACAAACATGGGTCTCATGACCCAACAATCAGAGCATACAAGTCAAAGCACAAGCGGAAGCTTAACATGTGTGGGTACAGACATCTACAAATGAAAAAGGCTGAGAAGCCTGACTATCTACCAGATCCTGCCGAGGGCACAAGATCGTAGCTGAGGTAACAAGCTAAACGTCGAAGTCCAAGCGGAACTACTAGCGAGACTGAAGTCTCTCTGCAAAAACATAAAATAGGCAAACGTGAGTACAAATGTACCCAGCAAGACTTACATCAGAACTATCTACATATGCATCATTATCAACAAAGGGGATGGTGGGGTTTAACTGCAGCAAGCCAGCTTTGACTCGGTGGCTATCCTGAACTACGACTGCAAGTAACTCTTTTGAGGTGGCGCACACGAGTCCACATATTCACCATATCAATACACCACTATGGATCCACTCCCGTCTCCCTACGAGAACGCCATCCATAGCACTCACGCTTATCTTGCGTATTTTAGAGTATCCACTTTCAATTGTCTATGAACTATGCAAGGGGTCCAAGTTTCCATATCCGAGGAATCCGACTATTCGAATAGATAATGATAACCCTGCAGGGGTGTACTTCTTCACACACGCTCCCGCCACTTATCGCCCTGTACACGTCATGTACCTCGGCAACCTTCAAGCGGAAGCCGGGCGAGGGAGTCGGCCACGACCTGACTAACTGAACAAGTCTCTAGTCCAGGTTTATCGCCTATTCGAGTTCCATCCGCAAGGAGATCCGGCCGGGGTGTCGCTCACGGCCCCAAACGATGTGTGCAGGGTTCCCAAGTCCACCATCCGGGTGCCACTTGGTACACCGGGCCACTGTGCCTAGTCTGTCCCAAGCCCACCTGTACCGGGTGCCACTTGGTAGACTACTAACACTACCTACAAACACCAGAAACTAGTTGCAACTCCTGGATAGAGATCAAGTTGATTAATAAGTCGAGAGGGGCACTTAAGCATTCCAATGTGTGGTAGTAGCTGGTCATGGATCACAAACACAGAACTCAGTTCCTGAGGACGGCTGCAATGGGACAACCCACCATGTACTCCTACATGGCCTCTCACCGCTACCTTTACCAAATCGTGTTCACACACTTAGCTCACACACAGTAGGACATGTTCACACACCTCTGATTCATCCCCGATGAATCAGACCTGACTCAACTCTAAGCAGTAGCAGGCATGACAAACAAGCATGAATGAGTAGGCACAATAGGGCTCAAACAACTCCTACTCATGCTAGTGGGTTTCATCTATTTACTGTGGCAATGACAGGTCATGCAAAGGATAAAGGGGTTCAGCTACCGCATCATGTAACAGTTGAATCGGTGTTGTCCTAATGCACTAAAAGAGAGCAGGAGCGAGAGAGTGGGATTGTATCGGAATGAACAAGGGGGTTTTGCTTGCCTGGCACTTCTGAAGATAATATAGCTCTTCATCGGTGTCATCGATCACATCGTCGGTACACGTCTATCGAGAGGGGACAATTACCGGCAAACAAGGAAGAACACAATCAATGCAATGCGACAATATGATGCATGAATGTGACATGGCACTATGATGTGATTTGTGCTGATGCAACTAAACCAGATTAAATGAAGTTGGTTTGAATCCAAGATTCAAACTCAGACTCCATATGTGGATATTTAAATGCCATTAATATGATTTGTGCTAAACAGCACCTATAAGTTGTTCTAACATGCATGAAAATAGTACAGATTGATAGATTGGATTTTTCTGATCATTTTTCATATATAATTTATCTCATTTGGAGTTACGGTTGATTTTCTATGAATTTTAGAAGTTTATACAATTTTCTGGAATTTCTCTAAATAAAAATAAATCTAGAAATTAGTTATTGCATCAGCATTGCGTCACTATGACGTCAGCAGGTCAACAGAAGCTGCTGGTGGTCAAACCTGACCAGTGGGGTCCACTGGTCAGTGACTGGAGCTGGTTAGTGCCGCTGACGTGTGGGCCCGGTCAACGGCCACGTCAGCTTGGTCAAGACTGACGCGTGGGGCCGCTCTGGTTTAGTTAATCCTAAACAGATATTAAACTGGGGTTAATTAGGGCGTGGGGCCTAGGTGTCAGTGACACGGTGCGGTGTTTAGTGGCTAATTAAGCCAGCCACGTCAGCAAGTGACGCCGGCGACCACGGTGACGGAGAGACCTTGCCGGAGTTGCTCGGGACGGTGCTACAGCCCGCGGCTGGTCGCGCTGAGGGCACCGAGAGGGAGCCCGTGCTCCCGCGCATCTAGGGGCGCACACAGCTGGGCACAGGGAGGCCGGGGTCGACGGCGGCGACCACTTAGGCGGCGGCCGGAGCTACGGCAACGACGGGTTAGGCGATGCAGGGCGCCAGGGGAGGCGTTGGTGAGTGCTATGTGCTCCTGGAACTGTGGTGAGCACGACGGTGGGCTCGAGAACGAGCTGCGGTGGCTGTGGCCACGGCCACGCCATGGCCGGCGGCGAGAAGCTCTCGGCCGCGGTGGGAGATGGGGCTAGGGGGCGAGAACGGAGGGGGCGACCACAGGAGAAGCAGCGCAGGCTCACAGCGGATCCATTCGAGGCGGAGACGAGGCCGGGGACGGTCCGGAGCCGACGAATCGGGCGACGGCGACCGGCGGGTCCGAGGAGGGGAAAAACGTCGGGGCGGCGCTTCGGGGGCTTCTGGAGGGGCGTGGCTCGGTGAGGTGGGTCGAGGACGGAGTGGCGGAGCTTGTGGGCTAGTCGGGGAAGCGAGGGAGGCCCGGTGGCCGTGGTGGCAGTGGACGGCGGTGACGAGCTCCGCTCGGTGGCTGCGTGCGAGAAACAGAGGAGGGGGGGAGGAGCGAGGAGAGTGAGAGAGGGAGCCAGGGGCTGCGTGGCGATGCTAGAAGGGCCGTGGCGTCGCGGTGGAAGTAGGAGGTGGCCGGGGAAGCAGGAGGTGGCCGAGGCAGCGTCGGCGCCCGTCGGCCACGCGTGCTGCCTACTGGCGCGGGGAAGACGACAGGGGGGGACGCCTGGTGGGCTGGGCCGCACCGGTGGGCTGCCAGCACAGGAGCTGGGCCGGTTGCTGGCGCCAGGTAAGTGCTCTCTGCTCTGTTTTATTGTTCTGTTTTCTTTTATTAATATCTTTTGCCATTGTTTTGAATTTAAACAAATTCAAACAATGCCAAAAACTCCTCTGAATATTTTTATTTTGCTAGATGGACTTTTCCAAAAGCTCATAAAATATTTCAGGGGTATTTGAAATTATATTCTAATTATATGAATATAATTCAAATTCAAATAGCTAATGATTTAAATTCAAAGTCCCAAAAATAAATCCTTAAAAATGTTCAATATTTTGGTTGGGACCAGAACCCTTGCCAAAAATTATCAAACATTTAAGAAGAGCATTTTGGAACAATGAATGAGATTTTAGGGTTTTTGCCCTTCTTTTATTTAAGTTTTTGAGGCTTCCAAATTTCCTCAGTTCAAGTTTCAAAATTTAAACATGATGCAAACACTAGGCAACAGCAGAAGCTAGGGATGTGACAACTCACCCCCACTAAACAAAAATCTCGTCCCGAGATTCAAGCGTAGGGTAAGGTGAAGGGGGAACGCAAACTAGCACAATCTTCACGATCCAAGTTGCACTTCGTAAGAACCTTGATTCGATCATCATCTTGTCTCAACGTCTTGCTCTGGGAACTCCAACCAACATGACAACGAGAGGAGAAGGGAACTCTAGAAGGATCAATCTTCTCGAAGGTCGAACAACTCAGGATTAACTCTCGGAATGAGACGTAGCAACATCTCTCGAGCTGAGAGACGAAGCACACCTCTAGAGGGATGGAGTGGAACAGATGATGAGGGTTCACTAGGTAGACAACAATTTCACACTTAAAAAGGTGGTAAACGATTGTCAACGTAGCGAGGAGTTGAGTTGCCATGATACCACAACGAGACACCTTAGGAACCGTGACTCGTAGATATATCCCCTTAAGTGGCAAAAAGAATTACCTTTGATTCAAAGATCATTGAAACTCTTTAAACCAACCTAAGGCAATTCTCGACCGATCGTTTGGAGGGGGTCGGTAGAATGGCATACTCGGACTTGGATGATGTGGATTACCTTGTTGAAGACAACGTAATGGATGAATTTGCTTACCACCGGGAATGGAAGAGACCCATGGTAGAATGGCACATTGGCGGTGCAAGCTGGGAACAAAATGCAAATGCTGGGAATGATTCTGATAACTGGGGAAGAACCCAACAATAGAGAGTGAATTCACTGTTTGAAAAGGTCATAGCATTGCCGAGGAAACTGAGAGCACTATACAGTTAATGCCGACGATCAAACCTAGCACTTGTGCGTGCTCTCAAGAACTTGAGCATTTCCATAATCATCAAGATTTTACCAATATCCATGTCAAGGATCCTGGCAACACATCATACTACCATGATGAATACCGGTGGAAGATGTAGATGCAAAGGAAGATAACACTTTCTCAGATTTCACCTTAACGAGGCCAAGGGGACGAAATCTGGATGATCGACCGAGAGACATTTAGCACTCCGCTTCTAATGTTCTCCTTGATGTGCTAGCGTAATCCACCCATAGATATGGTTTGATATCTAGAACATCAAGTAAAAGGTCGGACTTCGGGATCTCAAAAATCCATAGGGGCAACTAGGGAGTAAATCCTACGAAATCCCTATGGGGAGGTGGCCAACTTCTCCAATCAAGATACTACAATATTAGGTCTCCCGGCGGGGTGTGTTGGCCACGACATCCACTTTACCGGTTTCCGAGGGACCAATATTATAGTTCTTGGGAAATGTTCCAACCATCATATCCGCCTGAGATTCAGAACTGGTTGGTGTCAGAATATTCCAGACTCATCGAGTCTAGGAAGAAAAATGAAAGTTTGCAACACAAATCAACGAGATGACGTTGCGAGATTCTCGGGAAATGAACTACGATAGCAAGCTCCAAAACATGAGCTGGTTCCGCTGCAAACATGTGAACACGTTGTCCCAGACAAGCATGCCCACATGGTAGTCCTACAATAAAACACTACCAAGTTCTGGTTGGGAACCATCAGCGAGGATATCGAAGTTCTTTCATAAGTCCGGATTAGCTCTTATGAAGATACTCCTTCTCCTTGAACAAATCAGTCAGTGGCTTGGTGTGCTAGGATACACATATGGAATGAAGATGATCAGTCTATCAAACCACAGAATACTTCGCACGTGCATAACTGACTTGGGATGGTTCCAGAGGAGGTAAAAACATGCTTTCTCGAATTCACGGCGGCAACTTACATCAAATGCACGTGAATCAAAGGAAGTCACTTCTTTCATCCAAACATATGCCTCAGAGACAGAACTCGAAGGCATTGTTTACAAAGTTTCCAACACTAGCTTAATGTCCAATAGAATCATGGAGAAGATAAGGATATTGTCGATGGGCTCAACAACAATTCATCCAGGTTTCCATGAAGACGGAGTTCCATAATTATGTGAACAAGTGATAGCATTGGTCAGACCCAAAAGATATAATGGTGTATGCTCGAGGGATCAACCAAGAGTAAGACAACATTACGAATATCGTTGGTTCTGGTCTGATTTGATGATAACCCATACTCAAATGAAAGGTTGGATAAAATGATAGGTCCATTAACTGATCACGAGGGTCAATCGATGAATATATCAACTTTCTTCAACACACATACAAGATATCCCCTAAAATGAACTAAGTAGGACAAGCTTTTATCTTCCAACTCTCCAAATTGTTGTTTAGCTTAGCCAACTAGTTTAGGGTATCCAACACAGATTCTTGGAGAAGAATGGTTTAAAAGAAACCAACTTGATCACGAGCTCAACATAACGGTCAGGGGACAACCTGGTGATACTTCCGGGAAGATATTCGGAAAATCATGAACCACCGATATGTTACTAAGCTCGAGAACAATCTCGCTTTCCAGAGCAAGACGATATGATCAAATAAGCAAGGATTGGCACTATCCTAACTCATTGATCGGAGAGTGCACCAGAAATAAGGACTAGGTAGCACGATCAATCTTAGAATGATGATTCAAGAACCAACACGCTAAGAATGAAATTATTGTCCTTTAACTACCAAGCAACAAGGTTGCTAGGAGTGTTGATTTCACACACCATGACTCACTTGTCGACATTCCGGTTGCAACAACACGGGAACCGAGAAATGAATAATGATGGAGAGAAGTATCACTGTGTCAAGAGTTCATAGGATGGTGTGCAATTCCCATGACATTCTTGATATAAAGATGGTAATACTCCAAGGTAGAACAGAGCAAAAGCTGGATTGGCATTTTGATCTGTGGAGTACAATTGTTTTGACCCAATCCTAGATATGGATGAGGTACTGGAGTTTGTTTCTCCTAGTCATTCCGGAATAGAATGGCTTGACGGACCACAAGAGTAATAGGGATCGATGAACGATTGCACGCATACTCTTGACTATCAATTGATAAATGAGGGTCAGAAGACAACTAAAGAGGGACAACTCAAAGGAGCATACGATTTTCTGAGTTGTGGATGCATGGTTTAGTATGCCGAACAAATTCAGCATATTTCTTCCGGATAACCCATGCTGAAAAGGAAGGACATGCAGATTCACAATGTGGAATGGAGAACCCATCAAAAGCACTCTGGTTGTGATCTTTTGATCCAACAAACTTCTGCCATAAAGTGGTTCATAGTATTTGGAAGAAGGAAATACCACGAACTTCGAGGACTAATGCAAAGTTACTAATATCCTAAAGGAACTAGCAAACACTATCAACATGAAGTAAGTAGAGTGAATCTCGGGTTCAGAACCCAGAAATAGAATGCCTACTAACTATATGGCATCACGGGATGCTTTCGATAATGACGGTCAGAATCATCACACTGGGACACAAATCATGGCTAAATTACTAGATGATCCCCTAAGACACCTAGGGTCATAATACCAGCTCCAACATATATGTCAAGGCAATAAAGTACCTCAACTCACTGATTTGTGTGATTAATCTGACCAAAGGCACATCGGAAACAGGAGGAAGGGATTTGCAAATGCATCCAACTATTTAGAAACCTGGGATGACTCGGACAGCATAACGGCTGTAAATGCTCAAAAGATTGGAGACATGCTACAAAAATGGTGGCATAGCCACTCAGAAGCACAATATCAAGGTTCCGAGATCAACAATTAACATACGGAAGTAGTAGGAACTGACTAAGATTAGAACCATCAATCCTACAAGTCTACGAATAAGTAACATGTGATCCTGATAGAAGAAGAGATAGCCTAGTTTCTTAACCCCGCAGGAAAGATAAGATGACTCAGATCAGAAGGCATGAGATATAAGGAGTAAAAAGAGCCTTACGTTCCCATCCCACAATCAATTCCCTTATATAACTAAAGAATTTCTAGACTTGACTTCGACCAGTTTGGCTTGGTAATCCTACAGGCAGTCAAGCTCTGATACCAACGCTGTCAGGACCTCGACTCAATGCCACATCGATCTAGCATGTAACACCTCATATCACTTTGCGGCCTCACGCACGGTATTCCCACGGGTGTCGCCTTACCTTTGCCCGGGACCGTTTGCGCCTTTTGGCACACGTATATGACAGTGTCGCTAGCATCCATATGATAAGGAGCCCGGGCTGACATGGCTAGTCGTAAACCCAAAGTGGCACAGACTTACAGGGACAGGCATCCATGACCCAGCATCGAACGTGTCGGTCATCAGCGAGTGAATCCAGGCTGTAGCACTGGGCTAGCAGGACTCCGGTGAACCGGGCTGTAGCGGGCTAACAGGACTCCGGTATTCATCGCGTGACATTTCCCCGAAGGGACAGACACAGGAACAAAGAAGGACACATGGCGGCCAGCCTAAGTGTTCCGGAGCAGTAGCAAGCTACCATGGCTCGGTGGAAACACTAGGAGACATTTCCCGGTAAGAGAGGCTACTAAGGATAAACAACTAGATAGTCAGATCCCACACATACCAAGCATTTCAATAACATAAACACAATATGCTCGATATGTGCAAATACAACATGGCATCACAACATGACTCTACGACTCAAGTATTTATTCAAATAGGCTCCGAGGAGCGAGATATTACAAACATGGGTCTCATGACCCAACAATCAGAGCATACAAGTCAAAGCACAAGCGGAAGCTTAACATGTGTGGGTACGGACATCTACAAATGAAAAAGGCTGAGAAGCCTGACTATCTACCAGATCCTGCCGAGGGCACAAGATCGTAGCTGAGGTAACAAGCTAAACGTCGAAGTCCAAGCGGAACTACTAGCGAGACTGAAGTCTCTCTGCAAAAACATAAAATAGGCAAACGTGAGTACAAATGTACCCAGCAAGACTTACATCAGAACTATCTACATATGCATCATTATCAACAAAGGGGATGGTGGGGTTTAACTGCAGCAAGCCAGCTTTGACTCGGTGGCTATCCTGAACTACGACTGCAAGTAACTCTTTTGAGGTGGCGCACACGAGTCCATATATTCACCATATCAATACACCACTATGGATCCACTCCCGTCTCCCTACGAGAACGCCATCCATAGCACTCACGCTTATCTTGCGTATTTTAGAGTATCCACTTTCAATTGTCTATGAACTATGCAAGGGGTCCAAGTTTCCATATCCGAGGAATCCGGCTATTCGAATAGATAATGATAACCCTGCAGGGGTGTACTTCTTCACACACGCTCCCGCCACTTATCGCCCGGTACACGTCATGTACCTCGGCAACCTTCAAGCGGAAGCCGGGCGAGGGAGTCGGCCACGACCTGACTAACTGAACAAGTCTCTAGTCCAGGTTTATCGCCTATTCGGGTTCCATCCGCAAGGAGATCCGGCCGGGGTGTCGCTCACGGCCCCAAACGATGTGTGCAGGGTTCCCAAGTCCACCATCCGGGTGCCACTTGGTACACCGGGCCACTGTGCCTAGTCTGTCCCAAGCCCACCTGTACCGGGTGCCACTTGGTAGACTACTAACACTACCTACAAACACCAGAAACTAGTTGCAACTCCTGGATAGAGATCAAGTTGATTAATAAGTCGAGAGGGGCACTTAAGCATTCCAATGTGTGGTAGTAGCTGGTCATGGATCACACACACAGAACTCAGTTCCTGAGGACGGCTGCAATGGGACAACCCACCATGTACTCCTACATGGCCTCTCACCGCTACCTTTACCAAATCGTGTTCACACACTTAGCTCACACACAGTAGGACATGTTCACACACCTCTGATTCATCCCCGATGAATCAGACCTGACTCAACTCTAAGCAGTAGCAGGCATGACAAACAAGCATGAATGAGTAGGCACAATAGGGCTCAAACAACTCCTACTCATGCTAGTGGGTTTCATCTATTTACTGTGGCAATGACAGGTCATGCAAAGGATAAAGGGGTTCAGCTACCGCAGCATGTAACAGTTGAATCGGTGTTGTCCTAATGCACTAAAAGAGAGCAGGAGCGAGAGAGTGGGATTGTATCGGAATGAACAAGGGGGTTTTGCTTGCCTGGCACTTCTGAAGATAATATAGCTCTTCATCGGTGTCATCGATCACATCGCCGGTACACGTCTATCGAGAGGGGACAATTACCGGCAAACAAGGAAGAACACAATCAATGCAATGCGACAATATGATGCATGAATGTGACATGGCAATATGATGTGATTTGTGCTGATGCAACTAAACCAGATTAAATGAAGTTGGTTTGAATCCAAGATTCAAACTCAGACTCCATATGTGGATATTTAAATGCCATTAATATGATTTGTGCTAAACAGCACCTATAAGTTGTTCTAACATGCATGAAAATAGTACAGATGGATAGATTGGATTTTTCTGATCATTTTTCATATATAATTTATCTCATTTGGAGTTACGGTTGATTTTCTATGAATTTTAGAAGTTTATACAATTTTCTGGAATTTCTCTAAATAAAAATAAATCCAGAAATTAGTTATTGCATCAGCATTGCGTCACTATGACGTCAGCAGGTCAACAGACGCTGCTGCTGGTCAAACCTGACCAGTGGGGTCCACTGGTCAGTGACTGGAGCTGGTTAGTGCCGCTGACGTGTGGGCCCGGTCAACGGCCACGTCAGCTTGGTCAAGACTGACGCGTGGGGCCGCTCTAGTTTAGTTAATCCTAAATAGATATTAAACTAGGATTAATTAGGGCGTGGGGCCTAGGTGTCAGTGACACGGTGCGGTGTTTAGTGGCTAATTAAGCCAGCCACGTCAGCAAGTGACGCCGGCGACCACGGCGACGGCGAGACCTTGCCGGAGTTGCTCGGGACGGTGCTACAGCCCGCGGCTGGTCGCGCTGAGGGCACTGAGAGGGAGCCAGTGCTCCCGCGCATCTAGGGGCGCACACAGCTGGGCACAAGGAGGCCAGGGTCGACGGCGGCGACCACTTAGGCGGCGGCCGGAGCTACGGCAACGACGGGTTAGGCGATGCAGGGCGCCAGGGGAGGCGTTGGTGAGTGCTATGTGCTCCTGGAACTGTGGTGAGCACGACGGTGGGCTCGAGAACGAGCTGCGGTGGCTGTGGCCACGGCCACGCCATGGCCGGCGGCGAGAAGCTCTCGGCCGCGGTGGGAGATGGGGCTAGGGGGCGAGAACGGAGGGGGCGACCACAGGAGAAGCAGCGCAGGCTCACAGCGGATCCATTCGAGGCGAAGACGAGGCCGGGGACGGTCCGAAGCCGACGAATCGGGCGACGGCGACCAGCGGGTCTGAGGAGGGGAAAAACGTCGGGGCGGCGCTTCGGGGGCTTCTGGAGGGGCGTGGCACGGTGAGGTGGGTCGAGGACGGAGTAGCGGAGCTTGTGGGCTAGTCGGGGAAGCGAGGGAGGCCCGGTGGCCGTGGTGGCAGTGGACGGCGGCGACGAGCTCCGCTCGGTGGCTGCGTGCGAGAAACAGAGGAGGGGGGAGGAGCGAGGAGAGTGAGAGAGGGAGCCAGGGGCTGCGTGGCGATGCTAGAAGGGCCATGGCGTCGCGGTGGAAGCAGGAGGTGGCCGGGGAAGCAGGAGGTGGCCGAGGCAGCGTCGGCGCCCGTCGGCCACACGCGCTGCCTACTGGCGCGGGGAAGACGACAGGGGGGGACGCCTGGTGGGCTGGGCCGCACCGGTGGGCTGCCAGCACAGGAGATGGGCCGGTTGCTGGCGCCAGGTAAGTGCTCTCTGCTCTGTTTTATTGTTCTGTTTTCTTTTATTAATATCTTTTGCCATTGTTTTGAATTTAAACAAATTCAAACAATGCCAAAAACTCCTCTGAATATTTTTATTTTGCTAGATGGACTTTTCCAAAAGCTCATAAAATATTTCAGGGGTATTTGAAATTATATTCTAATTATATGAATATAATTCAAATTCAAATAGCTAATGATTTAAATTCAAAGTCCCAAAAATAAATCCTTAAAAATGTTCAATATTTTGGTTGGGACCAGAACCCTTGCCAAAAATTATCAAACATTTAAGAAGAGCATTTTGGAACAATGAATGAGATTTTAGGGTTTTTGCCCTTCTTTTATTTAAGTTTTTGAGGCTTCCAAATTTCCTCAGTTCAAGTTTCAAAATTTAAACATGATGCAAACACTAGGCAGCACCAGAAGCTAGGGATGTGACAGTTGTCGACCGCACTGGGGTCTCTTCAAGCACATATTCACCTGTCGCTCACAGACAGTAAAAAAGGCGAGTCCGGATGATGAGGGGACCAAGGTTATTCAGATGTGCGGGGGTCTTCGGATTCAGTTGAGGAATAAGAGTACTTTCCCGGCCATGACCCTTCCTGAGTCGGTCAGAGGGTGGCAGTCGACTTGGTTCTACTGCCAAGACGAGTTGACGCCGGGGCAGTCGACTGGTCTCCCTCCGTTCTCCATGGACCGAGTGGACAAACCATCTTCTCTGAAGGTGCTTCCTGAAGAGAAAGCCTAGGTAAAAATGTTGATGGAGCGCGTGGTCCAACTCGTTCGGGACGGAGTGACGGGCATGGATCTCCTGGAAGTCTTCCTTAGGCGGCGCATTCAACCGCTCCAGTACCGAGGCCACCCGATGTGGCTGTACTGCGGTACCGAAGACACCACTCGGGTCCATCCAGAGGCAGTCGACGACGCCACGCTGGAGAGGTGGGTGGCCGCCATCACAGGGAACAAGGACAACCCTCGCGGGGCTAGGAGGATCCCGCCACTCGACTGTACTTATACGCCGGACGCGGTATGGCCACTTATTCCCGATTGTGATCTTGCTTTATCCATTCTGCTTTGCCGCGAATCGGTCGATTGATCTTTGTTTTGTTGTCTGACAGGCCACCACCGAATTGTACTCGATGCCCAATGGGGCGCAGACGCCGATTGAGGAGGAGGAAGGAAGCGGGGGCGAAAGCCCGGAGGAGTGGGATTCGGATGCTGGCGACGACGACGATGGTGATGAATCTGGTGAGGAGGAAGAAGAGGAGGAGGAGGAGGAAGTTGCACCTCCCCGCTCGGAAAGACGCTCGAAGCTTGCCCATGATCCCGCGACTGAGCGGGGTAAGGGGGTCGCAACCGCTTCCCAGTCGACCAAGCGCCCTCGGACTACTTCTCCGGCACCGACTGAGAAGGCTCCGAAGCAATCTCGAGTGGCGCTGTCGAAGCCTGCAAAGGTCTTGCCGAAGATGAAGATGGTGGTCCCCACTATCTCAGGGTAATGGTAGTTTTGAGCTTTCCCTGTTTCATGAACTTGTTCTTGGTCGACTCATGGGCCAATCGACTGACTTTTGGAACTACAGCGCTGCTACTTCTGACACTTTGGCGAGGGCCGAAGACCATGAAATGGAGGATGCTGCAACCTCGAAACCTGGTATGACTCTTGTGCTGCCGTTTTCAGTCGACTGACTTATTGTCTCTAATTTTGATTTTTTCTGCAGTTTCATCTAACATTGTTATTGACCTTCCTGACGACGACGACGAAGAACCACGACGGCTGAGGAGAAGCAAGAAAACGTCTGCTGGCAAGGCGACTCAGGATGTGCCAGCACCCGAGACGTTGGTCGTGGAGGGAGACAATGTCACTCGACCCACCGTAACCTTCGCGGTGCCGTTGACGAGTGCTCGCCCTTCGTCGTCGAGTGCTGCTCAACTCTCGCTTTTATCCACCTACCCCGTTCCAGAAGACCAAGCCAGTGCTGCTAGAGAAGCGATACGCCAAGCGGGGGTCATGATGGAGCAAGTGAAGGCGATACGAGAAGCTAGCCAGGCAGCCTATGACGCCAGTTCGGCTCTTCAGAGTAATGTTCAGGTCAGTCGGTCACTGCCTGTTTTGTTAGGATATGATATATGTAAACTCTTCTTTCTGCAATTCTTAGAGTTTGTCCTGCACCCACTGGGTGTGTCGATTGAAATTCTGGACCGGTGGGGGCACGCTGAGTGCACCCACTGGGTGTAGTCCCCAAGGCTATGGTCGACTACTGGCAGTCGACTATAGTCTTTATGTCTTAAGATTTTTCCTTACTCGACTAGGTCGAATAGATTCATAGACCGGTGGGGGCACGCTGAGTGCACCCACTGGGTGTAGTCCCCAAGGCTATGGTCGACTGCTGGCAGTCGACTATAGTCTTTATGTCTTAAGATTTTTCCTTACTCGGCTAGGTCGAATAGATTCATAGACCGGTGGGGGCACGCTGAGTGCACCCACTGGGTGTAGTCCCCCAAGGCTATGGTCGACTGCTGGCAGTCGACTATAGTCTGAAGAACACCTCCGGGTTTTTTTTGTGTTGTCGGTCGACTGGTCGACTCTAACTGATGAAACTAGTGGGGGCACGCTGAGTGCACCCACTGGGTGTAGTCCCCGAGACTATGGTCGATTGTTTGCATTCGGCCGTAATCTTAGAAACGCTATGATTTTTCCTTACTCACTCGGAAGTGAATTGTCTTTGACATCTGTCGATTGGTTCTTCGTAGAAATCCTGTGACCTTGCGGCTCGTTATACTGAGTTGGAGAACAAACACATTCAGCTCGAGCTCGATCTGAAACTGGCCCAAGAGAACTTGACGAAGGCGAAGGAGGAAGCTAAAGGTATGCTTGGTGAGGCCTTTGACGACTGCCTTTGCCTCTCACTTGTTTCCGAATCTAATCTCACTATAACTTTGCAGGCAAAGTGAGGGATGCCCTGAAGAAACAAGAGCTTGACTTGGCTGAGATGCAAAAAACTGCTTTAGAGAAGACCAGGCTAGCGGATGAGAAGCTGGCTTCAGTGACTAAGCTTGAAGAAGAAAACACCAATCTGAAAGCTGCTCTTGATGCTGCCAACCAGGAGGTCAGTCGACTGAAAAGCGACAAGACCACCCTGAATGACAAGGCCAGTGAGTTGAAGAGGAAGAAGAATGATCTAGAGGCTTATCTGGGTGGACTCGCCAAGAAGTTGTTCCTCATGCTTGAAGGTAATCCTTTGTATCAAACAAATATTTTAATTGTGACCTCCGACTGTTTGTCTTGACTCGGTGGTTGTGCTTGCAGAATTTTGTCAGAACTTTGAAGAGGAGACTGGTCGATTGGAAGTAAACCTGGACCCCATCAACTCCCCTGTGAAAGATGAAGTCGCCATGAACGTACTCCAACTTGAATCTCGTGTTGCTGCCGTCATCGATTATCTCGCAAGGCTGAAGGTCGCAACTTCTCGCATCGACACAACACTCTGGCCAAGAGAGACACTCCAGAATGACCTCGAGTCTCTGATGACTCGACTGAACGAGGTTCCAAGTCGAGTGCAGGAGTGGAAGAAGTCTTCGGCCAGGTGCGGCGCGGATGTTGCTCTGTCTCTGGTCCGCGTTCACTACAAGGGTGCACGAGAGGACAAGCTGGTGGCTCTTAGGGTGGCCAACACCAAGAAGCATGATTTCAGATCTTTCATGGAGACCTTCATTGCCGCTGCCACTCGGATTGCAGATGGAATTGATCTGGACGAGTTTGTGGCACCTTCCAGCCCTCCACGGGAGGGGTAAAATACTTCAGAGCTTGATACTTTAAATTTGCCTCGGTATGCCGAGTGAGTTTTGTAACCGACAAACCTTAACATGCCTAGTGCGTGAGCACTTTCGGTTCCGTTAGTTGTTATCCGAACTTGGGTTCGTCGTTGAATATGTTTGCATTTGGTTTGAGGCGTCTTTTGTAGGTTAAAGCAAAGCGCTTATTGCCATCGACTTGCCCCCTAATTCACTTAGGCGAGCACTAGGCTACAGCTAAGCCCCCGAGTGAGAGGTCTGCTCTCCACTCGGTAGGATTTCAGATACTTAGGCAAGCACTGGGCTGCAGCTAAGCCCCCGAGTGGGAGGTCTGCTCTCCACTCGGTAGGATTTCAGATACTTAGGCGAGCACTGGGCTGCAGCTAAGCCCCCGAGTGGGAGGTCTGCTCTCCACTCGGTAGGATTTCAGACACTTAGGCGAGCACTGGGCTGCAGCTAAGCCCCTGAGTGGGAGGTCCGCTCTCCACTCGGTAGGATTTCAGACACTTAGGCGAGCACTGGGCTGCAGCTAAGCCCCTGAGTGGGAGGTCTGCTCTCCACTCGGTAGGATTTCAGACACTTAGGCAAGCACTGGGCTGCAGCTAAGCCCCCGAGTGGGAGGTCTGCTCTCCACTCGGTAGGATTTTAGTCACTTAGGCGAGCATTGGGATGCAGCTAAGCCCCTGAGTGGGAGGTCTGCTCTCCACTCGGTAGGATTTTTGAATTGGTGGAGCAGCTAGGAAGGAGAGGGTAGCAGTCGACCTGCACCTCGTCCTCCTTGCAGAATGCATGTTGTACTTGTACTTAGGCGAGTTCTTAGACTGCAGCTAAGCCTCCGAGTGGAAGGCTGGCTTACCACTCGGTAGGATTTTATTTATCTTAGGCGAGTACTTGGACTGCAGCTAAGCCTCCGAGTGGAAGGCTGGCTTACCACTCGGTAGGATTTTATTTATCTTAGGCGAGTACTTGGACTGCAGCTAAGCCTCCGAGTGGAAGGCTGGCTTACCACTCGGTAGGATTTTATTTATCTTAGGCGAGTACTTGGACTGCAGCTAAGCCTTCGAGTGGAAGGCTGGCTTACCACTCGGTAGGATTTTATTTATCTTAGGCGAAACGGATTTCGCAGCTAAGCCTTCGTGTGGGAGACTGACTCACCACTCGGTTAGGATTTTTTTTACAGACTTGGGCGAATCGGATTCGCAGCCAAGCCACCCACTAGGGGATTGTTTTGAGAGGACAAAAGAAATAACGATTACAGGGAAGATTGTAAAGCTTTCGTCTTTAATAAACAAACTACAGAAGTACTTTTATTACAACTCGTTCGAGTGAATATTTAGGTGTAAAAGGGGCGGAGAAGTTCCGCGTTCCAAGCTCGGGGCTCGTCGATCTGATGCTCGACATTGTAAAGACGGTATGCTCCATTGTGGAGAACCTTGGTGACTATGAAGGGACCTTACCAAGAAGGAGCAAGCTTGTGTGGTTTCTGCTGATCCACTCGGAGAACTAAATCTCCTTCCTGGAAGGCTCGACTCTTCACGTTTTTGGCGTGGAAGCGACGCAGGTCCTGTTGGTAAATGGTTGATCTGATCAGAGCCATCTCCCTCTCTTCCTCTAAAAGGTCGACTGCATCCTGTCGCGCTTGTTCTGCTTCTGCTTCAGTGTAGAGCTCGACTCGGGGAGCATTATGGAGAAGGTCACTCGGCAAGACTGCTTTAGCCCCGTAGACCAAGAAGAATGGAGTTCTCCCAGTCGACCGGTTGGGCGTGGTCCTTAACCCCCAAAGTACTGAGGGAAGTTCTTCGACCCATGCACCAGCCGCATGCTTAAGATCACGCATCAAACGGGGTTTCAACCCTTTGAGGATCAAACCGTTGGCTCGTTCTGCTTGTCCATTCGACTGTGGGTGAGCGACTGAAGCGTAGTCGACTCGCATGCCTTGAGATGTGCAGAAAGCTTTAAACTCTTCGGAATCGAAGTTTGACCCGTTGTCAGTGATGATGCTGTGCGGGACCCCATATCTGAATATCAATTCTCTGATGAAGCTGACAGCAGTACCAGCATCGAGGTTCTTGATGGGTTTAGCTTCGATCCACTTAGTGAACTTGTCGACTGCTACCAGCACATGGGTAAAACCGCTTCTGCCTGTTCTCAAAGGACCGACCATATCCAAACCCCACACTGCAAAGGGCCAGACGAGTGGTATAGTCTTCAAAGATGACGCGGGCTTGTGTGACATATTGGAGTAAAATTGGCATCCCTCGCACTTGTCGACTATCTCCTTCGCCATTTCGTTCGCTCTTGGCCAATAAAATCCGGCTCGGTATGCTTTGGCCACGATGGTCCGAGAGGACGCATGATGGCCACAGGTTCCCGAGTGAATGTCATCAAGGATTATTCGACCTTCCTCTGGCGTTATGCATTTCTGACCAACTCCAGTCGCGCTTTCTCTGTACAACTGTCCCTTTATCACGGTAAAGGCTTTAGATCGGCGGACGATCTGTCGAGCCTCTTCTTCGTCCTCCGGGAGCTCTTTCCTCAAGATATACGCGATATATGGTACTGTCCAATCTGGAGTGATCACTAGAACTTCCATGATCAGGTCGACCACCGCTGGGACTTCAACCTCAGTCGGGTCCATGACACTCTTAGGTTGCGGGGCTTCATCGGTAAAAGGATCTTCTACGACTGAAGGAGTGCGGATGTGTTCCAAAAACACATCACTGGGGATAGCTTCTCTCTTGGATCCTATCTTCGCCAGATCGTCAGCCGCTTGATTTTTCAGTCGGGGTATGTGGTGGAGCTCTAACCCTTCGAACTTCTTTTCGAGCTTCCTCACCGCATTGCAGTATCCAGTCATGGCTGGGCTTCTAACGTCCCACTCCTTCATCACTTGATTGACCACCAAATCTGAATCGCCATAGACCATAAGGCGACGGACACCGAGTGAAATGGCCATGCGTAATCCATACAAGAGTGCTTCATATTCTGCTTCATTGTTGGAGGAATCAAAGTGGATCTGGAGCACATATCTGAGCTTGTCTCCTCGGGGGGAAACCAAAACGACTCCAGCACCAGAACCATTTAACATCTTAGAGCCATCAAAGAACATGGTCCAATGCTCCGAGAGAACTTGAGTCGGTTGTTGTTGCTCAATCCACTCGGCAAGGAAATCTGCTATAGCCTGGGACTTAATGGCTTTCTTTGCCTCGAATTTGATATCAAGGGGAAGGAGTTCAATCGCCCATTTAGCCACTCGACCAGTTGCATCTCTGTGTGCAGAATTTCTGACAATGGTGCGTCGCTGACGACTGTAATGTCATGATCAGAGAAATAATGAGCAACCTTCTTCATGGTCATGTAGATCCCATATACGAGCTTCTGATAATGAGGATATCTTTGCTTTGATGGGGTCAAAACTTCAGAGAGATAATACACTGGGCGTTGAACTTTGAAGGCTTTCCCTTCTTCTTCCCGCTCGACCGTAAGTACTGTACTGACGACTTGTCCTGTGGCTGCAATATAAAGCAACAGAGGCTCTTTGCTGATTGGAGCAGCAAGCACCGGCTGGGTGGAGAGCAGAGTTTTTAGCTCGGCAAACGCTGCATCAGCTTCTGGAGTCCACTCGAACTTGTATGCCTTCTTCATCAGTCGGTAAAGAGGCAACGCCTTTTCACCGAGGCGAGAGATGAATCGACTTAACGCGGCCAAGCACCCAATAAGCTTCTGGACGTCGTGCACACGCACAGGGCGCTTCATTCGGAGTATGGTACCAACTTTTTCTGGGTTAGCATCGATTCCTCGTTCGGAAACGAGAAAACCGAGTAACTTTCCACCAGGTACTCCGAATGTGCACTTTGATGGATTGAGCTTGATATCATACCTCCTGAGATTGGCAAATGTTTCATCTAAGTCAGTCAACAGGTCGGAACCCTTTCGCGACTTGACCACGATATCATCCATGTATGCTTCCACATTTCGACTGATTTGAGTGAGTAAACACTTTTGAATCATTCTCATGAACGTGGCTCCGGCATTCTTGAGGCCGAATGGCATGGTGATATAGCAGAAGCACCCGAATGGGGTGATGAAAGCTATTTTGATTTCATCGGGCCCATACAGACGGATCTGATGATACCCGGAATAAGCGTCTAGAAAAGACAATCTCTCGCACCCTGCGGTCGAGTCGACAATTTGGTCGATGCGAGGGAGAGGAAAATGATCTTTCGGGCAGGCCCGATTGATATGTTTGAAATCAATGCACATACGAAGGGAATTGTCCTTTTTGGGAACCATGACGACATTGGCGAGCCACTCGGAGTGGTATATCTCTCGGATGAACTCTGCTGCAAGGAGTCGAGCCACCTCCTCGCCAATGGCTTTTTTCTTCTGAGCGGCGGACCGTCGAAGATGTTCCTTAACAGGTTTTGCCTTTGAATCGACTCTAAGGAGATGCTCAGCCAGTCCCCTGGGAACACCCAGCATGTCAGCTGGCTTCCATGCGAAGATGTCCCAGTTCTCACGGAGGAACTGGATGAGCACTTCTTCCTATTTAGAGTCGAGTGTTGTGGAAATATGGGTCGGGGCTGCATTGGGGTCAGTCGGGTGGATATGAACTGGCTTCGTCTCACCGGACGACTGAAATGCTGACTCTGTGGCGGGCTTCTTGGCCCGCAGTAAATCACTCGGATCTGCGTTCTTCTTGTATCCCTCTAGCTCTACCACTGTTATCTGGTCATCCGCAATCTTTGAGCCTTTCTGAAAACACTCTTCCGCTTTCTTCCGGTTACCAGTGATGGTGATCACGCCTTTGGGGCCAGGCATCTTTAACTTGAGGTACACATAGCATGGTCGAGCCATGAAGCGGCGTAGGCTGGTCTTCCCAAAATGGCGTGGTAGGCGCTCTAGAAATCCACGACTTCAAATGTCAGCTTCTCTTTGCGGAAATGTTTCGAGTCGCCGAACACCACATCCAGAGCTATTTGGCCGAGTGACTCGGCCTTCTTTCCTGGGATGACTCCGTGAAAACTCATGTTGCTGGAACTGAGCCTGGACATCAAAATGCCCATTCCCTTGAGCGTCTCCGCATACAGTATATTCAACCCGCTGCCGCCATCCATCAATACCTTCGTCAGTCGAGTGCCTTCGACGACTGGGTCAACCACCATTGCTTGCCTCCCAGGGGTGGCAATGTGAGTAGGATGGTCAGACTGGTCGAAAGTAATGGGAGTTTGCGACCATCTCAGATAGTTTGGTGTCGCCGGGGCGACCATATTGACCTCACGGTTGATCACTTTTAGTCGACTTTTTCTCTCTACATCAGCAAAAATCATCAGAGTGGAGTTGACATGAGGGTACTCTCCATCACTGTCCTCCTTGTCCTCGGCTTTGTCCGACTCCTTCTCTTTTATCTTTCGGCTGTTTCCCTTGAAACTGCTAGATTAAGAGCTGGCACTGGCGAGTGGTATGCTTTGGGTAGATGAAGTTACCCTCTTCGTCTTTCTTCATGTGGATATGACACGGTAGATCCATCACATCATTACCTTCCTTATCTTTTACCTTCTTGGGGTTCCAAGATCCTTTGGGCTTCTCTTTGAATTTGCCCTGAGTCACGGCCAGAGCCTCTCCAGGAGCTGCTGGCTCGGCCTTCCGCTTTTGCTTCCGACTGGAGTTTCCTTTATCCGACTGACTCGGCTTGTACTTGCCGCTCTGGAGTCGGTCCTCTTCTTCATCGTTGGCGTACTTGGTGGCTATTTCCATCATCTGACTCAGGGTCATATCTCCAGTTCGACCAAACTTCAGGCTCAACTCTCTGTTCTTGATGCCATCCTTGAAGGCGCAAACCGCTTGATGGTCTGACACATTCTCTACAGTATGATGCAAAGTGATCCACCTATGGGTGTAATCCCTCAGTGTTTCACTCGACTTTTGTACACAAACTTGCAGCTCAGTCAATCCGGCAAGTCGCTTGCAAGTTCCCTCAAACGTCCTGACGAACACTCGTGAAAGATCTTCCCAGGTGTAAATGCTGCTAGGAGCTAACTGATTCAACCACGCGCTGGCCGAACCCTCTAGCATAAGTGGCAAATGTTTCATGGCCACCTCATCATTACCGCCACCAATCTGAACAGCCACTCGGTAATCTTCGAGCCAAGTTTCAGGCTTAGACTCTCCGGTGAACTTACTCACCCCAGTCGCCAACCTGAAGTTGGGGGGTATCACTGCGGCTCTGATCGCTCTGCTAAAACATTCTGGACCTGAAACGTGGACTCGGCTGCTTGTGGGCACATCTCTGTCATGACCACCTCTATGAGCTCTGTTTCGGTCGACCAAACCTTGCACGATGATGGATCTAGCGTCAAAGCCTGGCTCTCTGGGGTCGACTGGAGCTCTCCGCCCAACACTGAGCTGGCGTCTGTCATCTTGCTGCCGATGGGTGTTAGACCCACTTCTTGGAGGAGGAGTGGGCACTCGACGCTTGTCATCACGATCAAATCGATCATCATAGTGGTCCCGCCGGCCTTCACGTCCCATGCGCCTCGGAGGCAACCTTGGACTGTGAGCCGACTGAACAGTATTCGCAGCGACGGATCGACTATGAATCCTGTTGCGCGACTGTGACACAGCTGAATTCTGATCTCCTGCCACCCGGAGCAAATCTCTAATCTGCATCAAGCCTCTTCCAGCCTCTAACTGAGAGGGCTGAATTGACTCTGCTATGCGGGTTGTAGCTGCCAAATTTTGAATTGGGGTTTGATATACCCGAGTTGGTTGCGGAAAGAGCTGACGTCGGTTGGAGTTGATCACTCGTTGACGTGCACGCTCGTCGAGCGCTCGCTGGAGGTTCTCCAGTCGAGTGCGTTCAGCCAGGTTGGCTAAACGCGCCTCTTCCAGGGCACGAGCCTCAGGAGTTTCTCCTGCAATGGGAGTATGCAGGGCATCCATGTTCCGGCGGCAAAGTTCTTCCCTCTGCTGGGAAGTGAGCGGCTCGGGTTGGTATTCTTCATGGGCTTGAGCAGGGTCGTCCTCGTCGTCCATCCCATCGCCGCAGGGGAAACCGGGAGGACTACGGGGCCCGTTGACCATCAGGACCTCCGCCGCTGGATCACTGCTATCGCACTCGGATGCAGTCTCTACGGAGCCAGTCGACAGGTCGAACAGGCCGTAGAGAGATTCGTCGGGCTCAATCGCCGCGACTTGGGTGGTGGCCGATTGGCGAGCCACCGCGTGTCTCACCCATCGCTGGAGCCTCGACCGACCGGAGCTCTTGCGCTGGCGGGAGACAGGGAGGGAGGACGGTGCAGGAGTCGACCGGTACGGGGTCGACGGCTACCGCAGCAAGACGCCACGGACACACGCCCGAAAGTGCGTCGCCCCGCGGACGGGGAGCGCGTCGATGTCGAGTAGTGCCTCCTGGAGCCAAGCGGAGTCGTCGGCGATGAAAGTGAGCGCACCGAGACGGATCTCGTGGCCCTCGACCAGAGCTCCGCTGGAAACCATGATGAAGGCGATCGGACAAATTGCAACTTCTCCAAAAAAGTCGCCAAGACACCTGCCCCACGGTGGGCGCCAACTGTCGTGGTTCTAAGTCTGACAGTAGAATGGGGGTAGGTATGGAGAGGCAAGATCCTAGCAGTGGAGTAGTTGTACACACGAGTGTTTAGCGAGTTCAGGCCCTTCTCGGAGGAAGTAACAGCCCTACGTCTCAGAGCCCGGAGGCGGTCGACTGATTTCTGTGTATATAAGTTACAGGGGTGCGAACCCTTCTACCAGTGGAGGGGGGTGGCTTATATAGAGGACGCCAGGACCCCAGCCATCCCACGTAGCAGAGGATTAAAGTACATTAAGACAGGGAGTTACTGGTAACGCCCTACTTAAAGTGTCATCATGACCATTAAGATTACTTAACTACAGACCGTTTGGATGCAGAGTAGATCCTGAACTCCTGATGGTCGAGTGGGTCTTGATGGTCGAGTGTCTTCAGGTTTGTCGAGTGGAGTCTCTCTTGGTCGACTGGAAGGTAGCTTCGTCTAAGGATGTCCTTGGGCATGGTATCCTAGATAGGTCTATGACCCTACCCTAGGTACATATCATCATCAGGGAGTCCTACTCCCACCGGGAGTAGGACTCCTCCAGGCGCACCCCTTGGGGGCCGGCCGCACCTCTCCCTCCCTCCTTTATATACGGGGGCAGGGGGCACCCTAGAAGACACAAGTTGATCTACGTGATCGTTCCTTAGCCGTGTGCGGTGCCCCCCTCCACCATATTCCACCTCGGTCATATCGTCGCGGAGTTTAGGCGAAGCCCTGCGCCGGTAGAACATCATCATCATCACCACGCCGTCGTGCTGACAGAACTCATCCCCGACACTTTGCTGGATCGGAGTCCGAGGATCGTCATCGAGCTGAACGTGTGCTGAACTCGGAGGTGCCGTACGTTCGGTACTTGGATCGATCGGATCGTGAAGACGTACGACTACATCAACCGCGTTGTCATAACGCTTCCGCTTACGGTCTACAAGGGTACGTGGACATTACTCTCCCCTCTCGTTGCTATGCATCACCATGATCTTGCGCGTACGTAGGAATTTTTTTTGAAATTGCTACGTTCCCCAACAGTGGCATCCGAGCCAGGTTTTATGCGTAGATGTCATATGCATGAGTAGAACACAAGTGAGTTATGGGCGATACAAGTCATACTGCTTACCAGCATGTCATACTTTGGCTCAGCGGTATTGTGAGATGAAGCGGCCCGGACCGACATTACGCATACGCTTACGCGAGACTGGTTTCACCGTTACGAGCACCCGTGCTTAAAGGTGACTGGCGGGTGTCTGTCTCTCTCACTTTAGCTGAATCGAGTGTGGCTACGCCCGGTCCTTGTGAAGGTTAAAACATCATTAACTTGACGAATTATCGTTGTGGTTTTGATGCGTAGGTAAGAACGGTTCTTGCTAAAGCCCGTAGCAGCCACGTAAAATTTGCAACAACAAAGTAGAGGACGTCTAACTTGTTTTTGCAGGGCATGTTGTGATGTGATATGGTCAAGACATGATGCTATATTTTATTGTATGAGATGATCATGTTTTGTAACCGAAGTTATCGGCAACTGGCAGGAGCCATATGGTTGTCTCTTTACTGTATGAAATGCAAACGCCCTGTAATTGCTTTACTTTATCACTAAATGGTAGCGATAGTCGTAGAAGCAATAGATGGCGTAACGACAACGATGCTACGATGGAGATCAAGGTGTCGCGCCAGTGACGATGGTGATCACGACGGTGCTTCGAAGATGGAGATCACAAGCACAAGATGATGATGGCCATATCATACCACTTATATTGATTGCATGTGATGTTTATCCTTTATGCATCTTATCTTGCTTTGATTGACGGTAGCATTTTAAGATGATCTCTCACTAAATTATCAAGAAGTGTTCTCCCTGAGTATGCACCGTTGCAAAGTTCTTCGTGCTGAGACACCACATGATGATCGGGTGTGATAGGCTCTACGTTCAAATACAACGGGTGCAAAACAGTTGCACACGCGGAATACTCAGGTTAAACTTGACGAGCCTAGCATATAACAGATATGGCCTCGGAACACGGAGACCGAAAGGTCGAGCGTGAATCATATAGTAGATATGATCAACATATTGATGTTCACCGTTGAAACTACTCCATCTCACGTGACGATCGGACATGGTGTAGTTGATATGGATCACGTAATCACTTAGAAGATTAGAGGGATGTCTATCTAAGTGGGAGTTCTTAAGTAATATGATTAATTGAACTTAAATTTATCATGAACTTAGTACCTGATAGTATTTTGCTTGTCTATGTTTGTTGTAGATAGATGGCTCGTGCTGTTGTTCCGTTGAATTTTAATGTGTTCCTTGAGAAAGCAAAGTTGAAAGATGATGGTAGCAATTACACGGACTGGGTCCGTAACCTGAGGATTATCCTCATTGCTGCACAGAAGAATTACGTCCTGGAAGCACCGCTGGGTGCCAGGCCTGCTGCTGATGCAACTGACAACGTTAAGAACGTCTGGCAGAGCAAAGCTGATGACTACTCGATAGTTCAGTGTGCCATGCTTTACGGCTTAGAACCGGGTCTTCAACGATGTTTTGAACATCATGGAGCATATGAGATGTTCCAGGAGTTGAAGTTAATATTTCAAGCAAATGCCCGGATTAAGAGATATGAAGTCTCCAATAAGTTCTATAGCTGCAAGATGGAGGAGAATAGTTCTGTCAGTGAACACATTCTCAAAATGTTTGGGTATAATAATCACTTGATTCAACTGGGAGTTAATCTTCTTGATGATGGTGTCATTGACAGAATTCTTCAATCACTGCCACCAAGCTACAAGAGCTTCGTGATGAACTATAATATGCAAGGGATGAACAAGACTATTCCCGAGCTCTTCGCAATGCTAAAAGCCGCGGAGGTAGAAATCAAAAAGGAGCATCAAGTGTTGATGGTTAACAAGACCACCAGTTTCAAGAAAAAGGGCAAAGGGAAGAAGAAGGGGAACTTCAAGAAGAACAGCAAACAAGTTGCTGCTCAAGAGAAGAAACCCAAGTCTGGACCTAAGCCTGAGACTGAGTGCTTCTACTGCAAGCAGACTGGACACTGGAAGTGGAACTGCCCCAAGTATTTGGCGGATAAGAAGGATGGCAAAGTGAACAAAGGTATATGTGATATACATGTTATTGATGTGTACCTTACTAATGCTCGCAGTAGTACCTGGGTATTTGATACTGGTTCTGTTGCTAATATTTGCAACTCGAAACAGGGACTATGGATTAAGCGAAGATTGGCTAAGGACGAGGTGACGATGCGTGTGGGAAATGGTTCCGAAGTCGATGTGATCGCGGTCGGCACGCTACCTCTACATCTACCATCGGGATTAGTTTTAGACCTAAATAATTGTTATTTGGTGCCAGCGTTGAGCATGAACATTATATCTGGATCTTGTTTGATGCAAGACGGTTATTCATTTAAGTCAGAGAATAATGGTTGTTCTATTTATATGAGTAATATCTTTTATGGTCATGCACCCTTGAAGAGTGGTCTATTTTTATTGAATCTCGATAGTAGTGATACACATATTCATAGTGTTGAAACCAAAAGATACAGAGTTGATAATGATAGTGCAACTTATTTGTGGCACTGCCGTTTAGGTCATATCGGTGTAAAGCGCATGAAGAAACTCCATACTGATGGGCTTTTGGAATCACTTGATTATGAATCACTTGGTACTTGCGAACCGTGCCTCATGGGCAAGATGACTAAAACGCCGTTCTCCGGAACTATGGAGCGAGCAACTAATTTGTTGGAAATCATACATACTGATGTTTGTGGTCCAATGAACGTTGAGGCTCGTGGTGGGTATCGTTATTTTCTCACATTCACAGATGATTTGAGCAGATATGGGTATATCTACTTAATGAAACACAAGTCTGAAACATTTGAAAAGTTCAAAGAATTTTAGAGTGAAGTGGAAAATCATCATAACAAGAAAATAATATTTCTACGATCTGATCATGGAGGAGAATATTTGAGTTATGAGTTTGGTTTACATTTGAAACAATGCGCAATAGTTTCGCAATTCACGCCACCCGGAACACCACAATGAAATGGTGTGTCCGAACGTCGTAATCGTACTTTACTAGATATGGTGTGATCTATGATGTCTCTTACTAATTTACCGCTATCGTTTTGGGGTTATGCTTTAGAGACGGCCACATTCACGTTAAATAGGGCACCATCAAAATCCGTTGAGACGACACCTCATGAACTGTGGTTTGGCAAGAAACCAAAGTTGTCATTTCTTAAAGTTTGGGGCTGCGATGCTTATGTGAAGAAACTTCCACCAGATAAGCTCGAACCCAAATCGGAGAAATGTGTCTTCATAGGATACCCAAAAGAGACTGTTGGGTACACCTTCTATCACAGATCTGAAGGCAAGATTTTCGTTGCAAAATTCGGATCCTTTCTAGAGAAGGAGTTTCTCTCGAAAGAAGTGAGTGGGAGGAAAGTAGAACTTGATGAGGTAACTGTACCTGCTCCCTTAATGGAAAGTAGTTCATCACAAGAACCGGTTCCTGTGACAACTACACCAATCAGTGAGGAAGCTAATGATATTGATCATGAAACTTCAGATCAAGTTTCTACTGAACCTCGTAGGTCTACCAGAGTAAGATCCGCACCAGAGTGGTACGGTAATCCTATTCTGGAAGTCATGTTACTTGACCATGATGAACCTACGAACTATGAGGAAGCGATGATGAGCCCAGATTGCACAAAATGGCTAGAGGCCATGAAATCTGAGATGGGATCCATGTATGAGAACAAAGTATGGACTTTGGTTGACTTGCCGGATGATCGGCAAGCCATTGAGAATAAATGGAGTTTTAAGAAGAAGACTGACACTGATGGTAATGTAACTGTCTATAAAGCTCGACTTGTTGCAAAAGGTTTTTGACAAGTTCAAGGGGTTAACTACGATGAGACTTTCTCACCCGTAGCGATGCTTAAGTCTGTCCGAATCATGTTAGCAATTGCTGCATTTTATGATTATGAAATTTGGCAAATGGATGTCAAAACTGCATTCTTGAATGGATTTCTGGAAGAAGAGTTGTATATGATGCAGCCAGAAGATTTTGTTGATCCAAAAGGTGCTAACAAAGTGTGCAAGCTCCAGTGATCCATTTATGGACTGGTGCAAGCATCTCGGAGTTGGAATAAACGCTTTGATAGTGTGATCAAAGCATATGGTTTTATACAGACTTTTGGAGAAGCCTGTATTTACAAGAAAGTAAGTGGGAGCTCTGTAGCATTTCTGATATTATATGTAGATGACATATTATTAATTGGAAATGATATAGAATTTCTGGATAGCATAAAGGGATACTTGAATAAAAGTTTTTCTATGAAAGACCTCGGTGAAGCTGCTTATATATTGGGCATCAAGATTTATAGAGATAGATCAAGACACTTAATTGGACAGGCACAAAGCACGTACCTTGATAAAGTTTTGAAAAAGTTCAAAATGGATCAGGCAAAGAAAGGGTTCTTGCCTGTACTACATGGTGTGAAGTTGAGTCAAACTCAACCCGACCACAACAGAAGATAGAGAGAAAATGAAAGATGTTCCCTATGCTTCAGCCATAGGCTCTATCATGTATGCAATGCTGTGTACCAGACCTGACGTGTGCTTAGCAATAAGCTTGGCAGGAAGGTACCAAAGTAATCCAGGAATGGATCACTGGACAGCGGTCAAGAACATCCTGAAATACCTGAAAAGGACTAAGGATATGTTTCTCGTATATGGAGGTGACAAAGAGCTAGTCGTAAATGGTTACGTCGATGCAAGCTTTGACACTGATCCGGACGATTCTAAATCGCAAACCGGATACGTGTTTTTATTAAACGGTGGAGCTGTAAGTTGGTGCGGTTCTAAACAAAGCGTCGTGGCGGGATCTACATGTGAAGCAGAGTACATAGCTGCTTCGGAAGCAGCAAATGAAGGAGTCTGGATGAAGGAGTTTATTTCCGATCTAGGTGTCATACCTAGTGCATCGGGACCAATGAAGATCTTCTGTGACAATACTGATGCAATTGCCTTGGCAAAGGAATCCAGATTTCACAAGAGGACCAAGCACATCAAGAGACGCTTCAATTCCATCCGGGATCAAGTCCATGTGGGAGACAGAGATTTGCAAGATACATACGGATCTGAATGTTGCAGACCCATTGACTAAGCCTCTTCCACGAGCAAAACATGATCAGCACCAAGACTCCATGGGTGTTAGAATCATTACTGTGTAATCTAGATTATTGACTCTAGTGCAAGTGGGAGACTGAAGGAAATATGCCCTAGAGGCAATAATAAAGTTATTATTTATTTCCTCATATCACGATAAATGTTTATTATTCATGCTAGAATTGTATTAACCGGAAACATGATACATGTGTGAATACATAGACAAACATATAGTCACTAGTATGCCTCTACTTGACTAGCTCATTAATCAAAGATGGTTATGTTTCCTAACCATAGACATGTGTTGTCATTTGATTAATGGGATCACATCATTAGAAGAATGATATGATTGACATGACCCATTCCGTTAGCCTAGCACTTGATCGTTTAGTATATTGCTATTGCTTTCTTCATGACTTATACATGTTCCTGTAACTATGAGATTATGCAACTCCCGTTTACCGGAGGAACACTTTGGGTGCTACCAAACGTCACAACGTAACTGGGTGATTATAAAGGAGTACTACAGGGTACATGTTGGGTTGGCGTATTTTGAGATTAGGTTTTGTCACTCCGATTGTTGGAGAGGTATATTTGGGCCCTCTCGGTAATGCACATCACTATAAGCCTTGCAAGCAATGTAGCTAATGAGTTAGTTACGGAATGATGCATTACGTAACGAGTAAAGAGACTTGCCGGTAACGAGATTGAACTAGGTATTAGATATCGACGATCGAATCTCGGGCAAGTAACATGCCGATGACAAAGGGAACAACATATGTTGTTATGCGGTTTGACCGATAAAGATCTTCGTAGAATACATAGGAGCCAATATGAGCATCCAGGTTCCGCTATTGGTTATTGACCGAGAATAGTTCTAGGTCATGTCTACATAGTTCTCGAACCCGTAGGGTCCGCACGCTTAACGTTACGATGGCAGTTTTATTATGAGTTTATATATTTTGATGTACCGAAGGTTGTTCGGAGTCCCGGATGTGATCCAGGACATGACGAGGAGTCTCGAAATGGTCGAGACATAAAGATTGATATATTGGAAGCCTATATTTGGATATCAGAATGGTTCCGGGTGAAATCGGGATTTTACCGGAACACCGGGGGGGGGGGTACCGGAACCCTCCCGGGGGTTAATGGGCCTTAGTGGGCCATGAGGGAGAAGAGGAGGGCCAGCCAGGGCAGGCCGCGCGCCCCCTCCCCACTAGTCCGAATAGGACAAGGAGGGGGGGCGGCGGCGCCCCCCTTTCCTCTTTCCCCTCCCCCCTTTCCTTCTCCACCAAGGCAGGAGGGGGGAGTCCTACTCCCGGTGGGAGTAGGACTCCTCCAGGCGCACCCCTTGGGGGCCGGCCGCACCTCTCCCTCCCTCCTTTATATATGGGGGCAGGGGGCACCCTAGAAGACACAAGTTGATCTACGTGATCGTTCCTTAGCCGTGTGCGGTGCCCCCCTCCACCATATTCCACCTCGGTCATATTGTCGTGGAGTTTAGGCGAAGCCCTGCGCCGGTAGAACATCATCATCGTCACCACGCCGTCGTGCTGATAGAACTCATCCCCGACAATTTGCTGGATCGGAGTCCGGGGATCGTCATCGAGTTGAACGTGTGCTGAACTCGGAGGTGCCGTGCGTTCGGTACTTGGATCGGTCGGATCATGAAGACGTACGACTACATCAACCGCGTTGTCATAACGCTTCCACTTACGGTCTACGAGGGTACGTGGACATTACTCTCCCCTCTCATTGCTATGCATCACCATGATCTTGCATGTACGTAGGAATTTTTTGAAATTGCTACGTTCCCCAACAGTTGCACCTCGCGGCTTGCCATGGTCAGCGTCCTCCCGTCGACGTGAGGTCCGGAGGAATGAGGAGGTGCGAGCTTCGCAGCGGAGTTGCTGCTTGAAGCCGTCAGCCACTGAGAAATAAAAGGAGGGATTTTCCCTGGATTGGTCCCACATGCCCTCATGGCACCTTTTTTGCCAACTCGGCCCGATGGACAGGTCGAGTAGTTAGAGACCTCATCAAAGCAATTACTACCTCCGTCTCGGTGAATAAGTCATTCGCGTAGTTCTAGGTTGACGATTTAACTATCTAAATATGTATTATATATGACAAAAATTATGTATTTAGAAACTACATCATTGTAGAAATCTAGTAATATACTTTTCATGACATATAACACATATTTAATTCCCCAAATCGATGACCTAGAACCACGCGAATGACTTATTCACCTAGACGGAGGTAGTACTATTTATCAAGAGTCAACGACAGCGTTCGGTGCATTTTATCACGTTTTGGATTGTGGTCATTTTTTACTAGTCATGACATGATTATGCTGGTTTTATGCATTTCAGTCCTCTGAAGTATTTGTAATTTTCTAGAATTTTTCAGATTTTGCATAAAACCTTGCATTGGGTCCATAAGTGGGTCAAATTATGACATAAAGTTAAAGACATTGGTTTTCTCAAATAGCTCACCCGAATGTGCTGAAAATTCTGTAGAAGGTAGTGGAAATTTAAAAAAAATTCGATATTTTTTAAAAACTTCAATTATTTTTATCTCCTAAACTATTGGCCACTTTGTGGTCTTTTCCCCTTTTCTTTTATGGTTATTTTTTGACGTGCTTGTATTGATGCCCAATCGAACTTTTTTTCTATTTTTTATTGCGACACTTGGACTGGTTCTACGGACATGATGATTGTATTATTTATAAAGCGGGACGAAAGCGTGATTCAAAGTTTGAACAGAATACCCCACAAGGAAGATTCTCTCAAACTTCTCTTCCAAATGTGAGCTGAAACTTTTCAAGCAAAATCAATGGAGTATTTACGATTTCCATCGTTCGTTTTTCAGAATTTTTTGAAACTCCTAATTTAAGTAGAATTTGAAGTAGGAGCACATAACCCAATTGCCCCTCCATGGCCTGACAGATGGGCCCAACTAATCATTTAAACTAACATGCATTTCTATGTGAATCCAATATGCTTAAGAGAGTCATTCTGCTAAAAAAATTATCACAACATGCAAGCATGCCACCTCATCATACAATCTTGAATGAAACAAGGCCCACGTCAACGTGCAATTATGCTTGAAAAACACCCCCCACAACATTCAACTGCGTATGAGAAAATATTTTCTAATTCTGCTTGTATTTAATAAATGTATTACGACTATACATAATCAAATATAAAAAGTCACATGTATATCTAATTTGGGTTCTCATATTATCAGCCTAAAATTTCAAATCAATTCCTGGAACAACGCCTGCCTGAGTTATACTCTAGTTCACTGAAATTTTCACTACGTTCCTCTTGTGAAAACATGACGTACAGGTGAGCTCACACTAGCTGGTTAAACATCCTCTATTTGGCACTCCTCCGCCTCTCCTATAATTAATTAATTAATTAACCAGGCCTCGTGGAGCTTCCGTGGCTTGGCCAACTGCCATGTGCGAGATCTCTCGACGCGCTCGCGTTGACGCACCTCGATCGACGCCGCCGTCCTGTCATGATCGCCCGCCCGGAGGGAGCCAGCTTTTCATCTACTCGCAGTCGCCGGTGAGTTCCGTCAGTTTTATAATGCTACTACGCGGGTGAAGTGTCTCGCTTAGTCTATGTCCCTTTTTTTAACAAAGCTCCACGAGGATTTGAAAGGAGAGGATGGGAGCAAAGGGTTAATAATAATAAATCAATCAATCAGCTGTGGAACCTTCTTTAATTTCGGGCCACCAAACGGCTGACCCCGCTTTGCCCATATAGTACTTGTGGCTAACTCACTTTCGAACATCCGATGATAAAAGTGACGAGCTTATTCCGCGGGCACGAAAACTAGCCCTGAAAAGACCCCTAGAGATTTTGATCGGAACGCGTAAAATGTTCGCCACGTTCCCCATTCAAACACTAATTAACCGAGAAGATAATCACTTACTCTCTCCGTCAGAAAAAGCTTGTCTTTTAAATAAATGTATCTAGCAACAAATTTTTTTGACAGAAGTATCTGTTGAAAATATGAGCAATTTACCGAATGATTTTATTAACAGAAATACTAGATAAAGCATGACTAGTATAGCAGTGATAAAATAAGTCATGCGATTTGACAAAGAGAAGGTAAATAATATCTGCATATATGAGATAGAACCGATCATCTCTAGAGCAAACAGTAGACCAAAATGCATATATGAGATAGATCCTAACATGTCTAGGGCAAACACTAGAAGAAGCAACTGTGACAGAATCTCTAACAGGAAAAACAAGAACACGTACGAGACAATAGCCGGAGCAGAGGCACTGGACTTGGGGTCGGTGCCCTCCATGTCGTCGAGGAGTTTGTCGACGTCGGGGAAGTAGTCGTCGGAGTCCGGAGCGTCCGTGACGAAGCGTTCCCCAAAAACCTTATCACCCTTCTCTCGTACAGGACTCAAAGAGGTGCAGTTTTCGGAGGCCTACTGTCCCGACCTGCGGTGCACGCCGCAAGCCGGGATGGAGAAGATCGAAGCAGCAGCGCAGCGCTTAGGAACTGGTGGCGAGAGGAGGAAGTAGTTCTGGTGCGTCTCTCTGAGAGGAGCGACCTCCCTTTTATAGGCGCAAGAGAAGGAGGCGAGAGGCTGCGCCGGGAGCTGAAGGGAACGCGGGAGAAATTTTCAGCTTCCGAGTGACCTTTCATATACCTGTAGTGCGTGGCAAAAATTTAGACATCGGCACGGCGGGCGGGAGGAGGAGGAGCGCGCGTGGATGTCCCTCTTGTTCTCATGCTTATACAAGTGGGGAAAGAGTCTCCCTTATAAAGAGGTCCAACTCCCTCTAAACTAGCAATGTGGGACTAAACTTTAGTTCCATCTCTTGCCTTGCACTAATGGGCTGCGTGGGCCTATAGGATTTATTAGAAATTTCTGAAACTGCTATTGAGCTAGATCAAAAGTTGACAAAATTTCAGCAGTATCTATATCAAGTTAGTGTTACATACATCCATTTACGAAATAAGCTTTCGGACGGAGGCAGTTTGTATGTATAGTGCGTGCCTGGAGGAGATGATGCCATCAACCACGGAACGTGACGAATTAATGGAGCGGGCAATCGGCCGGTCGATCGGGGGGAACTTTCTTCGACGCCAACATGAAAAGGACTTGGGCGCCCAAGGATAAATACTAGCACCACGTGTGCTTATCGGCTTGCGCCCAGAAGGCATGGTGCTGGAGTCTTGACGTCTCCATGAGTCATGCCTACGTTCTCATTTTGGACATGGAGCTACCCAAAGATCCAGCAGAGGACAACTTGCCAACGAGACGATGAAACACACTATTTAATGGGTTGGGAGGTCCGTGTCCATTATCGCGGTTTTTCTGCTGGCCCCAAAACCATAGACATAGATAGACCCATAGTGACTGATTAGCTTACTCTGACGAAAAGAGCACGTTTCAAAGGAAAAATGAAAAAGGGGATAGATTATGTGCATTTGTTGCTCTGCCTTTTAGGGTCTTCGCTTTACGAGATAGTTATGCACTAAGATTATAGTTCTTATGTAAAGGAAATGCTATCCGGGAACGTCAGGGCAGCGAACGTTGTATCTACCGTCAGATCATATGCACGAATCTGAAGCACCAGAACTTGCCACACCATGATTTTTTTCATTCGCTATAGAGAGCGTCGGTACGAACAAGTGAAGGCGACAAGACCTGCCGTTTTAGGTTGGCCGATGCATCTCGCCTCACTCGTCCATAGCACCCCCCACCACCACCACCACAAACACACACCATAGATTGAGGACCGAGGACGAATTATTGCAACGTGCCTGGATTCGAGACATTAGCGGCGTGCACGTCGACCTCTAGCGTCTTGTGCGTCATATTGTCCTAACCCCGGTCCCGGACTACCTCATCTGGAGATGGACAGAATCCGACATCTACTATGTTGCGTCGTGCTAAGCCGCCATGTTCCATAGCTCTGTCAAAGATCCCAAATGTGCCTCGCTTGGAAGACGAGGGCTATGTTGCCTATCAAGATCTTCAATTGGTTCACTCTACTCGATCACTGCTAGGCCGCCGAGCGGCTAGCCAGGCATGACCTCATGCACGCGCCCTGTGTATGTTCTATGACCAAGAGCCCGAGAGCATGCACTACCTACTCATCGTCTGCTTCTTCTCAAGACAGCTCCGTGCTGATCTCTTTTCGTGGTGCCGATGCACATCTAGGCCACTAGGGTGGGACGACGTGTTCTGAGATTGGTGCCTCGCCTCATGCACCGCCGTGCCATTGGCTTCTCGCACAGGGCTCTCATCCTTGCTTCTTACCGGCGCCTAGCTTCTATGGAAGCACCGTGACAACATGGTGTTCGACGGCAAGGCTTCATCTCTTTAGCACCTTCTTTACCACATCATTGTTGAAGCACGCCTTTGGGCCAACGCCGACAACATTGGCTTGACGAACATCTCGCCTGAGAAGTCCGCATGAGGCTTCTTTCTCTCCCACCCCTTGATGTAACCCTATTACCCTAGTCCCTCTCTAGTTCTTGATTTGGAACATTACTTGGGCACCTTGTACTCTCTTTATTCTATCCATGAAAGATACGCAAGCTCTTGCGTATTCGGGAAAAAGATCCTCGATGTAATTTTTATCATGTTTAGTATGCCTTTTACCAAAAACGCCAAATGGAGGCCGAGCTCCATGGAGATCTAAATTTGAAAACTTCAAAAATTAAACTTTTCAATTTCAAATTACCTAGACATATGTACATGTGTGTAATGTTTCATGCCGAAATACGTTAAAATGAGAGCTACACCAAAAAAAAAACAAATCCGGGGCTTTTTAACATATTTACTATTGATCCTCAAAGTTCAAGATTTTTTTTTGTGGAGCTCTCAATTTAAGGTATTTCTTCTGAAATTTTACGCACATACACATTACATCCTTGTACATGTGTAATTTTTTTCAGATTTTTTGTGTAACTGAAAATTTTGAAATTTAAGATTTTCAAAATTAAGGCCTCCATGAAGCTCAGCCTCCAAAACGTCCTACTCACTTTGTACTTCTTATATAAGCCTTTATATAGATCGGGATCCGTTTCTAAAAAGAAAATAATTATTTCTAAATCACTGCTTAGAGCCATCTAGTTTGAGCACACGATTCACGCAAGTAAAAAAGATTGAAAAGATCGTGCTCACACATCTATTAGTATCGACCGAAAATTAACTATTTCTACGTCGAATCGAAGTCGAACTAGTCACTCCCAAAGACTAACCACCTTACATGTATGATCATCAATCAATAGAGCACGACACACATGCTCGAGTGAACCGAAGTAGCATAGTCCTAGGCAATCATATGTTTTGCTGGCAAGCACACCAATCATCCATGAAGATCGTAGTACTTGGCGATGACGGGCGTGCGATAATCCTCGTTGTGGCGTCGAGGGCAAACACGCTCGATGCCCCAAAGCCTCAGGTTTAACCGCGCCCATCCGATGGTGACACTGACACGATCCTTCCGGGTCGTCATGCCGATTGCTGCCGTGGTCTTGCTGTGCTCGTTGATCTCTCTTCTAGAAACCCTTTTGGTGCAGTCGGGCTCGCTCCGACCACGGCTGATTTGATGGCGCTCCGGGAACTCGTCTCCATATCATATCATCCACGGATACTTGTGATGGGAATCGGCAGGAAAGGTGGTCCAAAGTTGAGTCCGGTGCAGTTCAATCCTGCATCGTGCATAGTTTGACTGGAGCTCGTCGTCCGCCCAGTAATTTCGTTCTGTTATGGGGCGTGTCTTCGGTAATTCCTATATGATGCTTAACAGCATGGTTAATAGTATAGACAACAACAACAACAACAGGCTATATGACCCCGAAAAAAAAACAGGCTATATGAAGTTGCCATGTCAACCTAATAGCCGATATGTATAGTATCAAGTTGCTCAGAGCATCTCCAGCCGTCCGGCCCTCAGGGCGGCGAAAAAAAAGGACGCCTGGGGACGAACCGGCGCAAGTTTGACGCTTGGGTGCGGCTCGGTCCCCAGTCATCGCCCGCAAGGTCGCCCTGAGTTCGGCGAAATTACGTAGATCTGGTTCGAACTTGACGAAATTTTATTAAAATTTGTACAAAAAAGTAAAAACACGCAAACTACGCCAAACTAAAGCTAAACTACGCCGCTAGCCACTACCCTGCGTCCACCGCCCATCATCTACATGCCGAGAAGCTTGTAGAAGCGGGTGTAGTTGCCGCCGCCGTCATCGTCGTCGTCGCGCGCCCCGCCGGAGCCACCGTCCCTGCTGCAACCATGCCCATGGTCGCCGACGCGCGGCCTGGATCTGGACGGCCCGGCCTCTTCCTCCTCGTCGATGTCGAGGACGATGACGTCATCCTCCTCACGGCCGCGTCGCCGGGCCTGGAGTTCCTCGTACGCCTGGCGTTGGCGGCGCACCTGCTCGCAGACGTAGTCCTCCTTTGCCCACTTCAGGGCGGACTCGTCGCCGGGAGCCACCATGTCGGCGTGCTCCGGCTTCACGGGGAACAGGCCCGGCTTGGGCTTTGGCCGGACCAGGCGAAAGGAGCGCGGGGAGGGGCGGGCATCCTCATTGATGACGAGGGCGCCACTGCGGGTGCGGCTCCGCTGCGGCGTCTCCTCCGGCTCTGGCTTGACGAGGCGGAGAGCCGGCGAGCCAGAGGAAAGCGAGTCGGAGCCCGACGACGAGGACATTGGCTCCATTCGCCTCGAGGTACAGGAGATGTCGCGGCGGCGAGAGAAGGACGGTTGCGTCGGGTACTCTAGCTGCGACACGTTGCCGGTCTCGATGTGGTCGAGGACGGCCTCGAGGGTTCGGCTGGGGACACCCCACCACTCATGCCATCCTTCGGCGTTGAGGCGGCCGCAAGGAATGACGCCGTTGACGGAGGCGATCTGCTCCTCGCGGCGACGTTGGAAGTACATCGTCCACAACATTTCGCTGTCGGGCGCGTACCTCGGCTGGTTCCGCTGCTCCTCCTTCACGGAGGAGCGGATGCGGGCGATCTTCGCCCGCCGTGCCGCCCCTTCGAGCACCGGCAGCACGGGGACGCCGCCCGCGCTCAGCCTCCACGCCCTCGGCACGCGCATGTCAGGGGGCACCGGGTACTCGGCCTCGTAGAGGAGGCGCGCCTCTGGCTCCTGGAGGTGTCGGTGGCCAAAACCATTCGCCGTTGCGCCATCGCCTGGGAACCTTTCGGCCATCTTTGCTTCGCTCATCAGTGGGTGGGGGGAAGATGGATTTTGCGAGAGAGGGAGGGTGTGGCGTTCACCGGCAGGGAGTGGTCGCCTTTTATAGGCCAAGCGGGGCGGCCAGGAGGCAGCATGCCAGGCAACGCATGGCGGGAGCTGGCGGGACGCGCGTCGGCAGTACCTTCACTACGCCGCCCGTGAGGCATCAATGGAGGCTGACCGGCGTGGCAGCGCGGCAGCCTTGGCCAGCCTTGGCATTGATTCCCGCGGGAACCGAGGCGATAAGGGCGACGAAGCGGCGTCTCGCTGACTAGGCGAGCTCGCCCCGTGTTCGCACCAAAACCACTCGCCCCGGCGCCCCCGGGCGCCCCCCAGCGCGCCAGGTTTGGCCTAGGTCCTCCGGCACTAACTTCGGCGCAAACCGGCGAAAAACGAGCTCTTGGGGGCGCGAGTGAGCCATTTTTCGGCGCTGGCGCAAAAAAATTGCCTTGGGGCACCGTGTTGGGGGCGCGGCTGGAGATGCTCTAAGAGAAACTCCAATAGGTCGACCCATTTCGTCTGCCCCGTCCATTTGGGTCAACGCCGACAAAAAAGAAGGCCCAACGCGCCGACCCAAACCCAAAACGCGTCCGCTTCGCGTCTGCGCCGACGCATTTGCGGCCTAAATTTGCATCCCAAATGCGTCAGCGTGGACGCGTGGACGCCACGCGCACCTTCTCGGTGTCCGCCGCGGCCCCACCTGGTGATCGTCCAACTGCCCGCCACCTCGCTTGGCAGCTTAATTTATGACCCAGGGCCCACGCGTCAGCGATGGCGGTCGTCCTTTTTTAAGCCGACCGTGCGGCGAGGCCGTCCTCATCCAGCTCCCATCCCCATCTAGCCACACTCGCTCCCCCGTCGCAGGCAAGCAAACCCTAGCCAACCCTAGGCACCCCAGCCGTGCCAAATGGGGCTCTTTTCCAGCGCCGGCAGCAGCAACAAGTCGAAGGGCAAGGCCCCCGCCGTCCCTTCCCAACGGAGTTCATCCCACCTCCGCCTGCGCTGGCTTGCCGGCAGAGGCAGCGGGTGAATGTTCCCGTGCACCGGGCGGAGTGGCACTGGCGGCACCGCGTGCCTCTGCCGTACCCTGACGTCACCCTGCCGAACGACTGGCATCTGGATCCGGAGAGGATCCCAGTGCCGCGGCGCCGTGGTCGGCTAGGGCGCACGCGGAGAAGGTGTGTCGCCGACGGGCGCTCCTGACGCCGGAGTAGTACCGCGACCAGGCCTACGCCTCCGATTCGTCCAACTGGGTGCGCTGGTTCGCCTTCGAGCACGAGGAGGCGAAGAGACACGGCATGCGCGAGGTCGACCACAGCTTGCCGCCGCCTCTGCTCATAGTCCGCGAGGAAGACTAGGCGGCAGAGGATGTCTACCAGGCAGCCCTTGCGGCCGTCTACCAAGAGAGCGAGGAAGATGAGTGACGCAGGGCGGAGGCGGCAAAGGAAGAAGATGCTCGGTCGGTGACTGCGTGGTGCCGCCGGTGGCCCCGCCGTCCCCTCCCCGCCGCCTTGCCAAAGCCGAGCCGTAGCCGGAGCCCATCGAGCGCTACTCCTGGACGGGAGTAGTGCGCGAGTAGGTCAGGGCGCCACCGATTTGGCTGGGGACGACGTCGGAGCAAGAGGCGGCGTACCTCGAGCACTGATGCCAGATCCGAGTGGCCGAGGAGTGCCGCGACGGTGAGTACCTCAAGATGCTCGAGCGTGAAGCCGAGGCCGAGGAACTCGAGGCCGAGGAGGAGGCACGACAGGCCGCGACATTGCCCGCGCCAGCACAGCCTGCGCCCGACATGACCGCGCTCTGGAACACGACGTTCGCCTGGGCCGGTCTGGTGCCGAATCTCATCGACCTCACAGACCCCGAGGACGACGACGCCGCCGCCTAGGGCGGCGCACCGGCATGTAGTTTTTTTATTTTTATTAAATGCTAATGTGGACGCGTGGACTCCTGCTGGCCTTTGTGGCCGACTTTAATGTTTAGTTAATGTTGTTTTTATGTTAAATATGCATGCATTCATTTTTTGCGCCGCTAAAATAGGTCGCGCCAGCGTCGGGCGCACGCGCCGACCCAAATGCGGAAGCGGACATTCGTGTCCGCCTGGCCGACCCAAATGGACAAAAAACGGACAAAATCTCCGTCCGTTTGGGTCGGCCCGTTGGAGTTGCTCTAAGTAGTAGTATTTTATTAATGCATGACCCACCGTATACTCTCACATTGTTTCTTGGAGTCCGTGTTGCAGCCAACTATTAATCTGCAACCCGCTTTCCTTCTATCTTCTCTTCTCTCTCAGCCAATTCAGCACAAATATAATTTTTTTAATCCTTATAGCCTGCTGACTAGACCTTATTATACTTACTCTAAGGCATCTCCAACAAGGACCATTAAAACACTAGCATACTATCTGGCACGACATGTCATTCAATGTGGTATCTCATCAGTTCGTGGACCAGTTCAAATGTTCGAAATTCCATAAATGGACGCAAACCAGAGGGACTTCGCGAGCGTCCAGACAGCTATGAGGAACACGTCTGCCACCTTGGACCCATCCAAAACACTCTCCCATGCATGTGCCTCTCAATGTGAAGTGGTTGCCGCGCATTCATGCTGGTCAATGCTGCTCCAGAGCGTCAACGTTGCATACATGCCGGCCTAAAGCGGACACAACCTCTCACTGGAGCTGGCATTAAAGTGGCCTATTGGACAAAAAAGCCGCCCGCAACACGTCCCTGTCTTCGCGCATGTTTAATGCCGGAGCGGTGTGACTGGACAGGATGAGATGACTATTTACCGCATTCAAACCGGTTACCCGTGTCCACTTGTCATCATTTAAATGGCGCCATGGTCGAGAAACCCACTCTGACGCTCGCGTTGACACAGCCTGTCGCTTGGCCTGGCCAGCAGCCGCTACTTAAACGCGGTCTCACCCACACCACACCACGTCTGCTTCCAATCCTCCTCTGTGCACCACCTTCGCCATGACCGCGAGCTCTAGAGCAATGTGGAAGAGCCTCTAGGCGAAGCAGAAGCACGAGGTGGTCGGCCTTGCGGCCGGCTTTGCAGGGCCGTTGTGCGCGACAAATATAGGTAGGCTTGTTGGTGAGCTCGTCAGAGGTCAGCGATGATGACCTGACGATGGAGGAAGCCTCCGACGATGAGTCGGTGCCCCTGCCCTTGTCGCTACATGTCAGCTTCACCATGGAGCAGGCGCACTTCGATGTCGTCATGGCAAAGGAGCAGACAACGTCGCAGCCGGTGTCGGTGTTCTGGCAGGCGCAGGAGGAGCAGTGGTACAACCTTGCTCCCCTTGTGCATCACCAGCTTGGGGAGGGGGGAGGGGCAAATCTATCATGAGTTTGTGAGCGAGAATATTGTGGCGTCCATGGGCATAGAGAACCTGAACTTCGTTGAGCAAAATCGGGCCCTCTACGAGGCCTGATGACCCACAAGTGTAGGGGATCTATCGTAGTCCTTTCGATAAGTAAGAGTGTCGAACCCACCGAGGAGCAGAAGGAAATGATAAGCGGTTTACAGTAAGGTTTTCTGCAAGCACTGAAATTGTAGGTAATAGATAGTTTTATGATAAGATAAATAGTAACGAGTAACAAGTAAATAAAGTAAATAAAGTGCAGCAAGGTGGCCCAATCCTTTATGTAGCAAAGGATAAGCCTGGACAATTTCTAATAATGACAAAGGAGCTCCCGAGGACACATTGGGAATTATCGTCAAGCTAGTTTTCATCACGCTCATATGATTCTCGTTCGGTACTTCGATAATTTGATATGTGGGTGGACCCGTACTTGGGTACTGCCCTTACTTGGACAAGCATCCCACTTATGATTAACCCCTATTGCAAGCATCCGCAACTATAACAAAAGTATTAAGGTAAACCTAACCATAGCATGAAACATATGGATCCAAATCAGCCCCTAACGAAGCAACGCATAAACTAGGGTTTAAGCTTCTGTCACTCTAGCAACCCATCATCTACTTAGTACTTCCCTATGCCCTCCTCTAGGCCCAATAATGGTGAAGTGTCATGTAGTCGACATTCAGATGACACCACTAGAGGAGAAGACAACATACATCTCATCAAAATATCGAACGAATACCAAACTCACATGACTACTAATAGCAAGACTTCACCCATGTCCTCAGGAACAAACGTAACTACTCACAAAGCATATTCATGTTCATAATCAGAGGTGTAATAATATGCATTAAGGATCTGAACATATAATCTTCCACCAAGTAAACCAATAAGTATCAACTACAAGGAGTAATCAACACTACTAGCAATCCATAGGTACCAATTTGTGGTTTTGGATACAAGATTGGATACAAGAGATGAACTAGGGTTTGAGAGGAGATGGTGCTGGTGAAGATGTTGATGGAGATTGAACCCCTCACGATGAGAGGATCGTTGGTGATACATTGGTGATGATTTCCCCCTCCCGGAGGGAAGTGTCCCCAGCAGAACAGCTCTGCCAAAGCCCTAGATTGGTCCCGCCAAGGTTCCGCCTCGTGGCGGCGGAGTTTCGTCCCGTAAGCTTGCCCACGATTTTTTCAGGGTAAAAGTGATGATATAGCAGAAGATGGACGCCGGAGGCCCACCAGGGGGGCCAGGAGATAGGGGGCGCGCCCTATAGGGGGGGGCGCCCCCCTATCTCCTAGGCAGGGTGTGGGCCCCCTGGCCTATTTCTTCCGCTCAGAAATTCTTATAAATCCCAAAAGGTTGTTTCGTGGAGTTTCAGGACTTTTGGAGTTGTGCAGAATAGGTTTCCAACGTTTGCTCCTTTTCCAGCCAGAATTCCAGCTGCCGGCATTCCCCCTCTTCATGGTAAACCTTGTAAAATAAGAGAGAATAGCCATAAGTAATGAGATATATTGTGTAATAACAGCCCATAAAGTAATAAATATTGATATAAAAGCATGATGCAAAATGGATGTATCAACTCCCCCAAGCTTAGACCTCGCTTGTCCTCAAGCGGAAGCCGAAATCGAAAAATATGTCCACATGTTTAGAGATAAGATGTCGATAAAAATAAAATACGGACATGAGTGCATCATGATCATTCTAATAATAGCAACATATATAGATTTTGTCATATGATTTCCTTATGCTCAAGTAACAAGCAGTTCACAATGTCAAGTATGGTTCAAAAACTTCATTGGGAACTAACAAACTATAATCTCAGTCATTGAAGCAATTGCAGTTTATTGTAACATCAGAAAGAGTCAATAAAAGGGCTTTCCAGCAAGTCCACATACTCAACTATCATATAGTCTTCTACAATTGTTAACACTCACGCAATACTTGTGGTTAGGGAGTTTTAGACGGACACTGAGCAAGATAGGGGCTTATTGTGTTGCCTCCCAACGTATTCACCTTTAGGTGATGTCAACAATAATAGCCCATGCTAACGAGCATCCAATTGGATATGTATATCATGATCTTTCAAACACGAAGAGCTTGTCAAAGGATAAAATGAAAAAAGGAAAGGTGGAGATCACCTTTACTCAAGCACAAAAATAAAAAGCATAAAGTAAGAACATGAAGTAAAAGATAGGCCCTTCGCAGAGGGAAGCAGAGATTGTCATGCGCTTTTAGGGTTGATGCATAAAATCTTAATGCAAGAGAACGTCACTTTATATTGCCCCTTGTGTGTGGACCTTTATTATGCAGTCCGTCGCTTTTATTACTTCCACAACAAGTTTGTACAAAGATTATTTTCTCTGCACTAATAAATCATACATAATTAGAGAGCAATTTTTATTGCTTGCACCGATGACAACTTACTTGAAGGATCTTACTCAATCCATAGGTAGATATGGTGGACTCTCATGGCAAGACTGGGTTTAAGGGTATTTGGAAGCACAAGTAGTATTTCTACTTGGTGCTAGGAATTTGTCTAGCAAGAGGGGGAAAGGCAAGCTCAACATGTTCAGAAGGTCAATGATAACATACTTTAACTGAGATGTGAGAAAACATAAACCATTACGTTGTCTTCCTTGTCCACCGTCAACTCTTTTAGCATGTCATACTTAATGAGTGCTCACAATCATAAAAGATGTCCAAGATAGTGTATTTATATTTGAACTTCTCTTTCCTTATCACTTCCTATTAATTGCAACGATGACCAAAACTACGTTCATCAACTCCCAACAATTTTTATGCCTCATACTTCCTATGTGTGAAGTTATCACTATCCATAAGTTCAATATGAACTCTTTTATTCTTTCTACTTTCTCAAGATTATAGCACATAGCAAATCCCTTGACTCAACACTAATCTTTAATATAGATAGCTCGCGGACTCGAATACAAAAAGAGATCACAAAGCAAAACTCAAACTACTTGATATCAAAACTTCAATCTACTAGATCAAGATACTACTAAAAGGATCGAACTAAATAAAGCGATAAAGATAGGAGTGTGATGGTGATACAATACCGAGGCACCTCCCCCAAGCTTGGCAGTTGCCAAGGGGAGTGCCCATACCCATGTGATTATGTCCTCGGAGGTGATGGAGGTGGTGATAATGACGGTGGATAATCGCACATTGAGCGTAAAAGCTCCTCCAACTTGCGGATAATGCCCTTTAGCCCAGCAATATGATCCTTCAACAGAATATTCTCCTGTTTGAGATACTTGTTCTGTATGTGAGCTAACTCAATCATCTTGAAAGCTTTAATCTCTGTTGGAGTAAAGAGGTTAGGTAAAGGTTGAGTGATATCTTCTTCTTTCACCGCCGAAGCTTGAACCTCCATGGCTTCCTTGCTCCCCTCATCCTTGTTGATCTCTTCTAGTTCTTCTCTTTACAGCTCTATCTTCAAAAGCCAAGCATCCTTGTCTTCATTGTTGGAGGAGGGTGAAGTCATGGTGCTCTAAATCTGCAACGGAAATAGCTCGAAACGAAAATAGAGGATAATTGCGTGATACAGTGGTCAAAACCTTCGGGAGTATATATAATGAATTTTTACCGACCAAAATACGTAACATACAAGAAAACAGAGTCCGGGAAGCACACAAGGTGCTCACGAGACAGGGGGCGCGCTCTACAGGGGGGCGCCCTCCACTCTCGTGGGAGCCTCGTGTCCCTTTCAGACTACTTCTTTCTTCCTAAAATTCTTAAATATTCCAAAACTGATAAAAATTGCCATTGGAGTTGTTTTGGAGTCGGTTTACTTACCGTACCACATACCTATGCCTTTTCAGAGTCTGGAACTTTCTGGAAAGTGTCCCTTATGTATTCCTTAGGGGTTACGGTTTCAATAATATTAGTTTCAACATTGATAGGATTACCTGAAATATAATGTTTAATTCTTTGACCGTTTACCACCCTCGGATTTGTGCCTTCGAAGTTGTTGATTTTTATGGCACCAGAACAATAGGCCTCCTCGATAACGTAGGGACCTTCCCATTTTGAGAGAAGTTTTCCTGCAAAAAATCTTAAACGAGAGTTGAATAATAACACATAATCTCCTACGTTAAACTCGCGCTTTTGTATCCTCTTATCATGCTAGCGTTTGACTTTTTCTTTGAAAAGCTTGGCATTCTCATAGGCTTGGGTTCTCCATTCATCAAGTGAGCTAATATTGAATAACCTCTTCTCACCAGCAAGTTTGAAGTCATAATTGAGCTCTTTAATAGCCCAATATGCTTTATGTTCAAGTTCAAGAGGTAAATGACATGCTTTTCCATAAACCATTTTATACGGAGACATACCCATAGGATTTTTGTATGTAGTTCTATAGGCCCATAATGCATCATCAAGTTTTTTGGACCAATTCTTTCTAGATCTATTCATAGTCTTTTGCAAAATTAATTTGAGCTCTCTATTTCTCAACTCTACTTGACCACTAGACTGCGGATGATAAGGAGATGCTATTCTATGATTGACATCATACTTAGCGAGCATCTTACGGAAATCACCATGAATGAAATGTGAACCACCATCAGTCATAAGATATCTAGGGACTCCAAACCTCGGAAAAATAACTTCTTTAATCATTTTAATAGAAGTGTTATGATCAGCACTACTAGTTGGAATAGCTTCTACCCACTTAGTAACGTAATCAACAGCAACTAAAATATGTGTATAACCATTAGAGGCAGGAAAAGCTCCCGTATAATCAAATCCCCAAACATCAAATGGTTCAATAACAAGAGAATAATTCATAGGCATTTCTTGACGTCTACTAATGTTACCTATTCTTTGACATTCATCACACGATAAGACAAACTTACGAGCATCTTTGAAGAGAGTAGGCCAATAAAAACCAGATTGTAGTACCTTGTGTGCAGTTCTATCTCCAGCGTGGTGTCCTCCATAAGATTCAGAGTGACACTTGCGTAGGATCTATTCCTGTTCATGCTCAGGCACACAACGTCTAATAACACCATCTACTCCTTCTTTATAAAGGTGTGGATCATCCTAGAAGTAATGTCTTAAATCATAAAAGAACTTTTTCTTTTGCTAGTATGTAAAACTAGGCAGTAAATATTTAGCAACAATGTAATTAGCATAATCAGCATACCAAGGAGCAGTACGAGAAGCATTGACGACCGCTAATTGTTCAACAGGAAAGCTATCATTAGTAAGCAGTGGGTCATCAAGAACATTCTCTAACCTAGACAAGTTATCTGCGATGGGGTTCTCAGCTCCCTTTCTATCAATAATGTGCAAATCAAACTCTTGGAGCAAGAGAACCCATCCAATGAGTCTAGGCTTAGCATCTTTCTTTTCCATAAGATATTTAATAGCAGCATGATCGGTGTGAATAGTAACTTTGGAATCAACAATATAAGGTCTGAACTTATCACATGCGAACACAACTGCTAAGAACTCTTTTTCAGTAGTAGCATAATTTCTCTGAGCAGTATCAAGAGTCTTACTAGCATACTGTATAACATTCAATTTCTTATCAACTCTTTGCCCTAAAACAACACCTACAGCATAATCACTAGCATCGCACATAATTTCAAAAGGTAAATTCCAATCAGGTGGCTGAATAGTAGGTGCCGTGATCAAAGCTTTCTTAAGCACTTCAAACGCTTCTACACAATCATCATCAAAGACAAAAGGAATATCTTTTTGCAATAAATTAGTCAGAGGCCTAGAGATTTTAGAAAAGTCCTTAATGAACCTCCTATAAAAACTGGCATGACCAAGGAAACTTCTTATACCTTTTATGTCCTTGGGACATGGCATCTTTTCAATAGCATCAACTTTGGCTTTATCAACTTCAATACCTCTCTCGGAGATCTTGTGCCCCAAGACAATGCCTTCATTAACCATAAAGTGACACTTTTCCCAATTCAGGACGAGACTAGTGTCTTCACATCTCTGCAAAACTCGATCAAGGTTGCTCAAACAATCATCAAAAGAGGATCCATAGACAGAGAAGTCATCCATGAATACCTCACAAATATTTTCACAAAAATCAGAGAATATAGCCATCATGCATCTTTGAAAGGTAGCAGGTGCATTACATAAACCAAAAGGCAAACGTCTATAAGCAAAAGTACCAAAAGGGCAAGTAAAAGTAGTTTTAGATTGATACTTCGCTGACACAGGTATCTGAGAGAAACCAGAATAACCATCTAGAAAGCAAAAATGTGTGTGTTTGGATATCCTCTCTAGCATTTGATCAATAAAAGGTAAAGGGTTATGGTCTTTCTTAGTAGCTTTATTTAACTTACGGAAATCAATTACCATCCTATAACCTGTAATAATTCTTTGCGGGATCAATTCATCTTTATCATTAGGAATGACGGTAATACCTCCCTTTTTAGGGACACAATGGACAGGGCTTACCCATTCACTATCAGCAACGGGATAAATAATACCTGCCTCAAGGAGCTTTAGTATCTCCTTTCTTACCACTTCCTTCATCTTGGGATTCAATCATCTTTGAGGATCTCTAACTGGTTTGGCATCGTCCTCCAATGTAATTTTGTGTTGACATAATGTGGGACTAACGCCCTTAAGATCATCCAAAGTATATCCAATAGCAGCTTGGTGCTTCTTCAGAGTTTTCAATAATCTTTCTTCTTCTTTCTCTGAAAGGTTAGCACTAATAATAACAGGATATATTTCTTTTTCATCAAGATAAGCATACTTAAGATTATCAGGTAATGGTTTGAGTTCAAACACGGGATCACCCTTGTGTGGAGGGGGATCCCCAAGAATTTCAACAGGAAGGTTATGTTTCAGCATAGGTTCCTGCTTAAGGAACACTTCATCTATTTCTTCCCTTTCCTTCATAAACATATCGTTTTCATGGTCTAGCAAATATTGTTCTAACGGATCAGTTGGAGGAACAGCAATGGAAGCAAGACCAATAATCTCATCCTTATTAGGTGGTTCCCTTTCACGAGGTTGTCTACTAAACTTAGCAAAATTAAACTCATGAGACATACCATCTATGCCAACAGTGACAATATTCTTTTCACAATTAATCTTAGCACTAGCTGCATTCAAGAAGGGTCTACCAAAAATAATGGGACAAAAATCATCTTGTGGGGAACTAAGAAGAAGAAAATCAGCAGGGTATTTAACCTTCCCACACAAAACTTCAACATCTCTAACAATCCTAATAGGTTTAATGGTATCCCTATTAGCAAGCTTAATAGTAACAGCAATGTCTTCTAATTCAACGGGTGCAATGTCGTGCACAATTTCTTTATATAAATCATAAGGGATAGCGCTGGCACAAGCACCCATATCACATAAACCATGATAACAATGATCTCCTATTTTAACAGAAATAACAGGCGTGCCTACGACAGGTCTACGTGTCTTAGTGTCTGGCCTAGCAATATTAGCAGTCTCACCACAGAAAGAAATAGCATGCCCATCTAAGTCCTCGTCCAAGAGATCTTTAACCATAGCAATACTAGGTTCAACATTAATTTGCTCAGGAGGTGTATAAGTCCTAGTATTAGTCTTACAAACAACAGTCGAAGCTTTAGCATGATCCTTTATCCTAACAGGGAAAGGAGGTTTTTCAACATAAGCAGTAGGAACAATAGGATCACTATAGGTAATAGTCTTTTCTTCGACTGTAATAAGTCCAACTACTTTCACTTCAGCAGGAGGATTAGATTTAAGCCACTTCTCTTTAGGGAGATCAATGTGAGTAGTAAAAGATTCACAAAAAGTAGCTACTATCTCAGAGTCAAGTCCATACTTAGCGGTAAATCCACGAAAAGTATCGGTATCCATAAAAGATTTAACACAATCGAACTTAGGTGTCATACCTGACTCCCTTACCATCGTCGAAACCCCAATCTTCAGAGTTGCGTTAAATTCTTTCCAATAAGTCCCATTTGAAATCAATAGTCTTCAGCATATAAGAACCACACAGGAAGTATCAAGCAGGTTGCGATTATCAAGAGAAAGCCAAGCATAAAAATTTTGAATAATCATTTCCCGAGAGAGCTCATGATTGGGGCATGAATATAACATTGACTTAAGCCTCCCCCAAGCTTGAGTGATGCTTTCTCCTTCGCGAGGCCAGAAATTATATATGTAATTACGATCACGATGAACAAGATGCATAGGATAGAACTTCTGGTGAAATTCCAACTTCAATCGCTTATAATTCCAAGATCTCGTATCATCACATAGCCTATACCAGGTCAATGCATCTCCCTTCAAAGATAAAGGGAAGACCTTCCTTTTGACAACATCATCGGGAATACCTGCAAGCTTAAATAATCCACAAACTTCATCCACAAAGATAAGGTGTAAATCGGGATGCAATGTTCCATCTCCTACAAATGGATTAGCTAGCATTTTCTCTATCATACCTGAAGGAATCTCAAAGTAAATATTTTCATCAAGTTCAGTAGGTTGAGGAGCAACTCTTTGCTATTCTGGTTGGGGTGAAGATACCCCAAACAAGCCCCTCAAAGGATTAGTTTCCATAGTGACAGGTAACAGAAAATTTCAGCACACTATATAAATGTTTCCTTACCAAGTTCCACTCACCAAAAGCGCTACACTCCCCGACAACGGTGCCAGAAAAGAGTCTTGATGACCCACAAGTGTAGGGGATCTATCGTAGTCCTTTCGATAAGTAAGAGAGTCGAACCCAACGAGGAGCAGAAGGAAATGATAAGCGGTTTTCAGTAAGGTTTTCTGCAAGCACTGAAATTGTAGGTAATAGATAGTTTTATGATAAGATAAATAGTAATGAGTAACAAGTAAATAAAGTAAATAAAGTGCAGCAAGGTGGCCCAATGTCACATCCCTAATTATGGTCTGACCTAGGCTAGCTTCATGTGTGCATCATGTTTAAATTCAAATGAAACTTGAATTGAGGAATTTTCAAAAGCCTCAGAAAACCTCTAAAAATAACCAACATTTAAATCTTCTCAAATGAGTCCAAGAAGATGTTCCTGTTATTCTATAGAAATATTGGTAAGAGTTAAAATTCAAACCAATATTTTTGGAGTCACAGAAATATTTATTTTGGCCATTTGAATTAATCCAATAACTATTTGCTTTGGATTTATATTTAATATATATTAAATATGACTCCAATAATTCTGGAAGTTTGTGAGTGGCTTTGTATATATTTTAGCAAGCCATATAATAACCTACAGAATTTAATAAAATGATTTATTTGCTAAAATAAATCAAAACAGAGGAAGAAAAATAGATAACAGAAACAAATAAAATAGAGAGAGAATCTTACCTGGCCTCACCTGTGCAGCCCACCAACCGGCCCAGCACTGTAGCTGACCGGCCCAGCCCACTACCGCCACCTCCCCTGTCGTCTTCCTCCTTTGCCAGGAGGATGGGCGCGTGCCCGACGCGCGCGCACCGCCGTTCGCCACCTCCTTCTTGCCGCCGACCGCCTGGAGCTGGCTAAGGGCGCCACGCAACCCCTCTGGCCCTCTCTCACTCTCCCTGGACCTTTCCCCCTCCTCTGCTCTCTCTCTCTCTCGCATCCCGAGCGGAGCTCATCACCACCGCTCGCTGTTGCCGCACCCAGAGCCTCCCCCTCGACCCCTCGGCCTGCCCAGTAGCTTGGCTACCTCGTCCTCGACCTCCTCACCAAGCCAAGCGACCCCGGACGCACCCGAACGCCCTCACCACCATCTTCTTCAACCTCGGGCCACCGAGATCACCGACGACCGTGCGCCCGCTCCGTTGCTTCCCCGAGCTCCCCGAGACCACCGCTGCACTCCCCGTGAGCTTCTCCTTTGATCCCCTCCTCCCCCTTGCTCGTTTGTGCCGTGTAGTCGCCGCCCTCTTCGAGCCCGAGAGCACTCCGCCTCCGGCCATGTCACCGTTGCGGCCCCATGCGTCCAAGCGCATCACCGCTTTCAGCTTGCTCCCAGGAGCCGAGCGCACCCATCCGCTAGCCCTGCCATGCCCCCTAATGCCGAACCCGAGCTCGCCGTACTCCGGTCGCCGCCGCGAGCTTGTCTCCGGCGAGCTCACTCCACCCTAGCTCCTCCCGTTTGCTCTATCAGCTGCGCGCGAGCCCCAGCTACTTGTAGGACCAAACCGCGGTCGATTTGGTCGACCGTGGGCAAAATCCGAGCACCTCCGCCCTCTCTGACGTCGCCGGCGATGAGCCGTGGACCAAGTCCGGCGAGGTTGACTCGTTTGACCTGGGGTTTGACCCCCCAGGGTCACTGACGCGTGGGTCATGCCCTATTTAGTTTAGGTGTGAGTTTAATTAGCACTAATTAACTTAGTTAATTAGTTGAGTCACTGACAAGTGGGCCCAGGCTCTAATTAACCTAGGTTAGTGCTAACCTAACGCTAACTAACTCTGTTAGTTAGTTGTTACACTAACATGTGGGTCCCGGCCGTCAGGTTTTACCTGGGTTGGCGCCTTTGACCTGCTGACGTCACCCTGACGCAATGCTGACGCATTAATTCAATTATTGGAATTATTCTTATTCAGGAAATTTCAGAAAATAATGCAAACTTCTAAAAATCATATAAAATCAACCGTAGCTCCAAATCAAATAAATTATATATGAAAAATGATCAGAAAAATCCAATCTATGCACCTGCACTGGTTTCATGCATGTTAGAACACATTAATCTTGCTGTTTAGGTGAAACAAGTTAATGCACTATTATGACCTCTTAAAATGGGTTTGCATTTGAATCTTTGGTTCAAATGGACTCATCTCGATCTATTCTAGCTTGCATTAGCCAAAACACATTCTTATTGCCATGTCATAGCATGCATCATATTGTGCATTGCATTGATCGTGTTTCTTCTCTGTTTGTCGGTGTTGTTCCCCCTCGGTAGACGTTGTATCGACGTTGTGATCGTTGACACTGATGAAGACTCAATGCTATCTTCAGAAGTTCCAGGCAAGCAAAACCCCCTTGTTCATTCCGATACAATCCTACTCTCTTGCTCCTGCTCTCTTTTATTGCATTAGGACAACAACGATTCATCTATTACTTGCTGCGGTAGCTGAACCCTTTATCCTCTGCATGACCTGTCATTGCCACAGTAAATAGATGAAACCCACTAGCATGAGTAGGAGTTGTTTGAGCCCTGTTGTGCCTACTCATTCATGCTTGTTTGTCATGCCTGCTACTGCTTAGAGTTGAGTCAGGTCTGATTCATCGGGGATGAATCAGAGGTGTGTGAACATGTCCTACTGTGTGTGAGCTAAGTGTGTGAACACGATTTGGTAAAGGTAGCGGTGAGAGGCCATGTAGGAGTACATGGTGGGTTGTCTCATTGAAGCCGTCCTCAGGAACTGAGTTCTGTGTTTGTGATCCATGATTCAGCTACTACCATGCATTGGGCCCTGAAATATGACCCCGCTCGACTTCTTAATCACCCTTGTCCTCTGTCCAGGAGTTGCAAGTAGTTTCTGGTGTTTGTAGTATGCTGGAGGCCGTGGGCAGCGCTGACCCGAGGGGTGGGCTGTGATGCGGTAGGCACATGGCACGGTGTACCGGGCGCCCGTTTGGTGTCTCGGGAACCCTGCACACATCATTCGGGGCCGTATGTGGAAACTTCGGCCGGACTCCCTGCGGATGGAACCTGAATAGGCGATAAACCTGGACTAGAGACTTGAGTGTTTAGGTAGGTCGTGGTCTACACCCACGTCGGCTTTCGCTTGAAGTCTGCCGAGCACATGTCGTGTGCAGACGCTAAGTGGTGGAAACATGTATGAAGAAGTACACCACTGCAGGGTTAACATCATCTATTCGAATAGCCGTGTCTGCGGTAAAGGACTTCTGGGTTGCCTGTACAGTTCATAGACAAGTGAAAGTGGATACTTTAAAATGCGCAAGATAAGCGTGAGTGCTATGGATGGCATTCTCGTAGGGAGACGGGAGCGGATCCATAGTGGCGTATTGGTTGGTGAATATGTGGACTCGTGTGCACCACCTCAAAGAGTCGCTTGCAGTCGTAGTTCAGGATAGCCACCGAGTCAAAGCTGGCTTGCTGCAGTTAAACTCCACCATCCCCTTTGTTGATAATGATGCATATGTAGATAGTTCTGATGTAAGTCTTGCTGGGTACATTTGTACTCACGTTTGCCTATTTTATGTTTTTGCAGAGAGACTTCAGTCTCACTAGTAGTTCCACGTGGACTTCGATGTTTAGTTTGTTACCTCAGCTACGATCTTGTGCCTTCGGCAGGATCTGATAGATAGTCAGGCTTCTCAGCCTTTTTCATTTGTAGATGTCTGTACTCAGACATGATAAGCTTCCGCTTGTGCTTTGACTTGTATGCTCTGAATGTTGGGTCATGAGACTCATGTTTGTAATATCTCGCTCCTCGGAGCCTATTGAATAAATACTTTGAGTTGTAGAGTTATGTTGTGATGCCATCTTGTATTTGCACATATCGAGCATATTGTGTGTATGTTATTGAAATGCTTGGTATGTGTGGGATCTGACTATCTAGTTGTTTATCCTTAGTAGCCTCTCTTACCGGGAAATGTCTCCTAGTGATCCCAATGAGCCATGGTAGCTTGCTACTGCTCCGGAACACTTAGGCTGGCCGGCATGTGTCCTTCTTCGTTCCTATGTCTGTCCCTTCAGGGAAATGTCACGCGATGGGTACCGGAGTCCTGTTAGCCCGCTACAGCCCGGTTTACCGGAGTCCTGCTAGCCCAGTGCTACAGCCTAGATTCACTCTCTGATGACCGACATGTTCGATGCTGGGTCATGGATGCTTGTCCCTATAAGTTTGTTCCACTTTGGGTTTACGACTAGCCATGTCAGCCCGGGTTCTTTGTCATATGGATGCTAGCGACACTATCATATACGTGAGCCAAAAGGCACAAACGGTCCCGGGTCTGGTAAGGCGACACCCGTGGGAATACCGTCCGTGAGGTCGCAAAATGATATGAGGTGTCACATGCTAGATCGGTGTGGCATTGGATCGGGGTCCTGACACCCAATCCTTTATGTAGCAAAGGATAAGCCTGGACAATTTCTAATAATGACAAAGGAGCTCCCGAGGACACATTGGGAATTATCATCAAGCTAGTTTTCATCACGCTCATATGATTCGCGTTCGGTACTTTGATAATTTGATATGTGGGTGGACCGATACTTGGGTACTGCCCTTACTTGGACAAGCATCCCACTTATGATTAACCCCTATTGCAAGCATCTGCAACTACAACAAAAGTATTAAGGTAAACCGAACCATAGCATGAAACATATGGATCCAAATCATCCCCTAACGGAGCAACGCATAAACTAGGGTTTAAGCTTCTGTCACTCTAGCAACCCATCATCTACTTATTACTTCCCTATGCCCTCCTCTAGGCCCAATAATGGTGAAGTGTCATGTAGTCGACGTTCACATGACACCACTAGAGGAGAAGACAACATACATCTCATCAAAATATCGAATGAATACCAAATACACATGACTACTAATAGCAAGACTTCACCCATGTCCTCAGGAACAAACGTAACTACTCACAAAGCATATTCATGTTCATAATCAGAGGTGTAATACTATGAATTAAGGATCTGAACATATGATCTTCCACCAAGTAAACCAATAAGTATCAACTACAAGGAGTAATCAACACTACTAGTAATCCACAGGTACCAATTTGTGGTTTTGGATACAAGATTGGATACAAGAGATGAACTAGGGTTTGAGAGGAGATGGTGCTGGTGAAGATGTTGATGGAGATTGAACCCCTCCCGGTGAGAGGATCGTTAGTGATGACATTGGTGATGATTTCCCCCTCCCGGAGGGAAGTGTCCCCGGCAGAACAGCTCTGCCAGAGCCCTAGATTGGTTTCGTCAAGGTTCCGCCTCGTGGCGGCGGAGTTTCATCCCGTAAGCTTGCCCATGATTTTTTCGAGGGTAAAAGTCATGATATAGCAGAAGATGGACGCCGAAGGCCCACCAGGGGGCCCAGGAGATAGGGGGCGCGCCCTATAGGGGGTGCCCCCATGTCTCCTAGACAGGGTGTGGGCCCCCTGGCCTATTTCTTCCGCTCAGAAATTTTTATAAATCCCAAAAAGTTGTTTCGTGGAGTTTCAGGACTTTTGGAGTTGTGCGGAATAGGTTTCCAACGTTTGCTCCTTTTCCAGCCAGAATTCCAGCTGTCGGCATTCCCCCTCTTCATGGTAAACCTTGTAAAATAAGAGAGAATAGCCATAAGTAATGAGATATATTGTGTAATAATAGCCCATAATGCAATAAATATTGATATAAAAGCATGATGCAAAATGGACGTATCAAGGCCGCGCACAATGCTCGTGCGGCGGCGTCTAACACGCAGACGGTCGTGGCAGGATCTGGGCAGTTGCGCGCCAAGCGCCGCTACGACCATGAGGACGGCTCCGTTTATGTCCAATGTCCTCCTCACATCAATCGGCGACGGGCAAGCCACGGATTCCGACAAGGAAGAGTAGGACATAGGAGACAACGACACCTCGTGTCCCATGTGGGTGAAGGAAATATGCCCTAGAGGCAATAATAAAGTTGTTATCTATATTTCCTTATATCATGATAAATGTTTATTATTCATGCTAGAATTGTATTAACCAGAAACTTAGTACATGTGTGAATACATACACAAAACAAAGTCTCCCTGGTATGCCTCTACTTGACTAGCTCGTTAATCAAAGATGGTTATGTTTCTTGACCATATACATGTGTTGTCATTTGATGAATGGGATCATATCATTAGAGAATGATGTGATGGACAAGACCCATCCGTTAGCTTAGAATAATGATCATTAAGTTTTATTGCTATTGCTTTCTTCATGACTTATACATGTTCTTCTGACTACGAGATTATGCAACTCCCAAATACCGGAGGAACACCTTGTGTGCTATCAAATGTCACAACGTAATTGGGTGACTATAAAGATGCTCTATAGGTGTCTCCGAAGGTGTTTGTTGGGTTAGCATAGATCAAGATTAGGATTTGTCACTCCGTGTATCGGAGAGGTATCTCTGGGCCCTCTCGGTAATGCTCATCACTATAAGCCTTGCAAGCAATGTGACTAATGAGTTAGTTACAGGAATATGCATTACGGAACGAGTAAAGAGACTTGCGGGTAACGAGATTGAACTAGGTATGAATATACCGACGATCGAATCTCGGGCAAGTAACATACCAATGACAAAGGGAACAACGTATGTTGTTATGCGATTTGACTGATAAAGATCTTTGTAGAATATGTAGGAACCAATATGAGCATCCAGATTCCGCTATTGGTTATTGATCGGAGATGTGTCTCAATCATGTCTACATAGTTCTCAACCCCGTAGGGTCCAAACGCTTCACGTTCGATGACAATTTGTATTATGAGTTATGTGTTATGGTGACAAAAGTTTTGTTCGGAGTCCCGAATAAGATCACTGACATGACAAGGAGTCTCTAAATGGTCGAGAGGTAAAAAATTGATATATTGGAAGGTTATATTCGTAAACCGGAATGGTTTCAAAAAGTTTCGGAGTACCGGGAGGTTACCCCCCCCCCCCCCCCCCGGGGAAGTAATCGGCCAACATGGGCCTTAGTGGAGAAGAGAGGTCTGGCCATAGGAGGTGGCGCATGCCCCCCTTTCTCTCTCCTACTCCCTCTCTCATTCCCCCTTTGCTACTCCAGAAAAAAGGAAAGAGGGGGGGGCGAATCCTACTAGGAGTGGAGTCCTAGTAGGACTCCCCTATGTCGCGTCCCTCCTGGCCACTGGCCTCCTCCTCCCCTCCTTAATATATGGGGGCGGGGGCACCCCAAAGGCACATTTGTTCTCTTAGCCGTGTGCGGTGCCCCCATCCACAGTTTACAACTCCGGTCATAGCGTCCTAGTGCTTAGGTGAAGCCCTGCGCGAATCACATAACCATCACCGTCATCACGCCGTCGTGCTGACGAAACTCTCCCTCGACCCTCTGCTGGATCAAGAGTTCGAGGGTTTTCATCGAGCTGAACGTGTGCTGAACTCTGAGGTGTCGTGCGTTCGGTGCTAGATCGGTTGGATCGTGAAGACGTTCGACTACATCAACCGCGTTAACCTAACACTTCCGTTTTCGGTCTATGAGGGTACGTGGACACTCTCTCCCCCTCTAGTTGCTATGCATCTCCTAGATAGATCTTGCGTGATCGTAGGAAATATTTTGAAATTGCATGCTATGCTCCCCAACGTTGGCATCCGAGCCAGGTCTTTGCGTAGATGATATGCATGAGTAGAACACAAAGAGTTGTGAGCGATAATAGACATACTGCTTACCACCAACGTCTTACTTTGATTCGGTGGTATTGTTGGATGAAGCGGCCTGAACCAACATTACATCACCACGTTCATGAGACCGGTTCTACCGACGTGGTTTGCATACAGGTGGCTGGCGGGTATCTGTTTCTCCAACTTTAGTTGAATCAAGTTTTTCTATGGACGGTCCTTGTTGAAGGTTAAAACAACACACTTGACAAAAAATAGTTGTGGTTTTGATGCGTAGGTAAGAATGGTTCTTGCTAGAAGCCCGTAGCAGCCACGTAAAACTTGCAACAACAAAGTAGAGGACGTCTAACTTGTTTTTGCAGGACGTGTTGTGATATGATATGGTCAAGACATGATGTGATATAAATTGTTGTATGAGATGATCATGTTTTGTAACAAGTTATCGGCAACTGGCTGGAGCTATACGGTTGTTGCTTTATTGTATGAAATGCAATCACCATGTAATTGCTTTACTTTATCACTAAGTGGTAGCAATAGTTGTAGAAGCAATAGTTGGCGAGACGACTACGATGCTACCATGGAGATCAAGGTGTCAAGCCGGTGACAATGGAGATCATGACGGTGCTTTGGATATGGATATCAAAGCACAAGATGATGATGGCCATATCATGTCACATATTTTGAATGCATGTGATATTTATCTTTTATGCATCTTATTTTGCTTAGTACGGCGGTAGCATTATAAGATGATCCCTCACTAAATTTCAAGGTATAGGTGTTCTCCCTGAGTATGCACCATTGCTACAGTTGTTGTGCCGAGACAGCACATGATGATCGGGTGTGATAAGCCCTACGTTCACATACAACGGATGCAAGCCAGTTTTGCACGTGCAGAATACTCAGGTTAAACTTGATGAGCCTAGCATATGCAGATATTGCCTCGGAACACGGAGACCGAAAGGTCGAACGTGAATCATATAGTAGATATGATCAACATAGAGATGTTCACCATTGAAAACTACTCCATCTCACATGATGATCGGACATGGTTTAGTTGATATGGATCACGTGATCATTTAGATGACTAGAGGGATGTCTATCTAAGTGGGAGTTCTTTAGTAATATGATTAATTGAACTTTAATTTATCATAAACTTAGTCCTGATAGTTTTTTGCATATCTATGTTGTTGTATATCAATGGCCCGTGCTACCGTTCCCTTGAATTTTAATGCATTCCTAGAGAAAGCTAAGTTGAAAGATGATGGTTGCAACTACATGGACTAGGTCCGTAACTTGAGGATTGTCCTCATTGCTACACAGAAGAATTACGTCCTTGAAGCACCGCTAGGTGCAAGGCCTGCTGCAGGAGCAGATGCTGATGTTATGAACGTCTGGCAAGCTCAATCAGATGACTACTTGATAGTTAAGTGTGCCATGCTCTACGGCCTAGAATTGGGACTTCAAAGACGTTTTGAACGTCATGGAGCATATGATATGTTTCAAGAGTTGAAGTTAATATTTCAAGCAAATGCCCGAGTTGAGAGATATGAAGTCTCCAACAAGTTCTATAGCTGCAAGATGGAGGAGAATAGTGCTGTCAGTGAACACATACTCAGAATGTCTGGGTATCATAACCACTTGACTCAGCTGGGAGTTAATCTTCCTAATGATAGTGTCATTGACAGAGTTCTTCACTGCCACCAAGCTATAAAGGCTTCGTGATGAACTATAATATGCAAGGGATGGATAAGACAATTCCCAAGCTCTTCGCAATGCTAAAGGCTGCGGAGGTAGAAATCAAGATGGAGCATCAAGTGTTGATGGTCAACAAGACCACTAGTTTCAAGAAAAAGGGCAAAGGGAAGAAGGGGAACTTCAAGAAGAATAGCAAGCAAGTTGCTACTCCCGGGAAGAAACCCAAGTCTGGACCTAAGCCTGAAACCGAGTGCTTCTACTGCAAAGGGACTGGTCACTAGAAGCGGAACTGCCCCAAGTATTTGGCGGATAAGAAGGATGGCAAAGTGAAAGGTATATTTGATATACATGTTATTGATGTGTACCTTACTAATGCTCATAGTAGCTCCTGGGTATTTGATACTGGTTCTGTTACTCATTTTGCAACTCAAAATAGGGGCTACGGTTTAAACGAAGATTGTCTAAGGACAAGGTGACGATGCACGTCGGAAATGGTTCCAAGGTCGATGTGATCGCCATCGGCATGCTACCTCTACATCTACCTTCGGTATTAGTTTTAGACCTTAATAATTGTTATTTGGTGCCAGCGTTGAGCATGAACATTATATCTGGATCTTGTTTGATGCGATACAGTTATTCATTTAAATCAAAGCATAATGGTTGTTCTATTTATATGAGTAATATCTTTTATGGTCATGCACCCTTGATGAGTGGTCTATTTTTGTTGAATCTTGACCGTAGTGATACACATGTTCATAATATTGAAGACAAAAGATGCAAAGTTAGTAATGATAGTGCAACTTATTTGTGGCACTGCCATTTAGGTCATATTGGTGTAAAGCGCATGAAGAAACTCCATGCCGATGGGCTTTTGGAATCACTTGATGCTTGCGAACCATGCCTCATGGGCAAGATGACTAAAACTCCATTCTCCGGAACAATGGAGCGAGCCACTGACTTATTGGATACATACTGATATATGACACGTCTCCGTCGTATCTATAATTTTTTTATTGTTCCATGCCAATATTCTTCAACTTTCATATACTTTTGGCAACTTTTTATACTATTTTTTGGGACTAACATATTGATCCAGTGCCCAGTGCCAGTTCTTGTCTGTTGCATGTTTTCTGTTTCGCAGAAACCCCATATCAAACAGAGTCCAAACAGGATAAAAACAGACGGAGAATTATTTTGGAATATTTGTGATTTTTTGGAGGAAGAATCAACGTGAGACGATGCCCGAGGTGGCCACGAGACAGGGGCCCACGCCCACTCCAGGTGGGCGCAACCCCCACCCTCGTGGGTCCCTCGTAAGGTGGTTGATGCCCTTCTTTGGCCGCAAGAAAGCTAATTTTTGGAAAAAGATCTGGGCAAAGGTTTCAATCCAATCGGAGTTACGGATCTCCAGATATAAAAGAAATGGTGCCAGGGCAGAATCCCAGAACGCAGAAACAGAAAGAGACAGAGAGATAGATCCAATATCGGAGGGGCTCTCGCCCCTCCCACGCCATGGGAGCCAAGGACCAGAGGGGAAACCCTTCTCCCATCTAGGGAGGAGGTCAAGGAAGAAGAAGAAGAAGGGGGCTCTCTCCCCCTTGCCTCCGGTGGCGCCGGAGCGCCGCCGGGGGCCATCATCATCACCGCAATCTTCAACAACACCTCTGCCATCTTCACCAACATCTCCATCACCTTACGCCTTCTATATTCAGTGGTCCACTCTCCCGCAACCCGTTGTACCCTCTACTTGAACATGGTGCTTTATGCTTCATATTATTATCCAATATGTGTTGCCATCCTATGATGTCTGAGTAGATTTTTGTTGTCCTATCGGTGATTGATGAATTGCTATGATTGGTTTAATTTGCTTGTGGTTATGTTGCTGTCCTTTGGTGCCCATCATATGAGCGCGCGCGTGGATCACACCATAGGGTTAGTTGTATGTTGATAGGACTATGTATTTGAGGGCTAGAGTGACAGAAGCTTCAACCTAGCATAGAAAATTATGCATACGGGATTAAAGGGGGACCAATATATCTTAATGCTATGGTTGGGTTTTACCTTAATGAATGTTAGTAGTTGCAGATGCTTGCTAATAGTTCCAATCTTAAGTGTATAGAATTCCAAGTCAGGGATGACATGCTAGCAGTGGCCTCTCCCACATAATACTTGCTATCGGTCTAGTAAAGTAGTCAATTGCTTGGGGACAATTCCACAACTCCTACCACCAATTTTCCACACTCACTATATTTACTTTATTGCATCTTTATCGAAACAGCCCCTACTTTTTATTTACGTGTTCTTTATTATCTTGCAAATCTATCAAACAACACCTACAAAGTACTTCTAGTTTCACACTTGTTCTAGGTAAAGCGAACGTCAAGCATGCGTAGAGTCGTATCAGTGGCTGATAGGACTTGAGAGAGTATTTGTTCTACCTTTAGCTCTACGTTGGGTTCGACACTCTTACTTATCGAAAGAGGCTACAACTATCCCGTATACTTGCGGGTTATCAAGACCTTTTTCTGGCGACGTTGCCGAGGAGCAATAGCATGGGGTGAATATTCTCATGTGTGCTTGTTTGCTTTATCACTAAGTAATTTTTATTTGTTGTTCTTAGTTGTTCTTTATCTTTAGTTATGGATATGGAACACGAAATACCAAAAAAATTAGGTGTACTTGCTGCTCATGGAGATGGGGAACCTTCTAAAACCCTTGATGCTCGCTATGTTTGAGATATTATGTACTACTTTAATAATCCTGAGAAACCCCATTCAATTATGTTATGGGAGACACGTTGGATCAACATGAATACTTTAGGGATTATCGCTTGACAGAAAAAGGGAAACTATTATGGGATCAAATTTCTATGTTGCGTTGGTATGCCCGGGATCTATGCTTGAGATATGATATTACTTGTTGCTCTAGGATGAAGGCTCCGCACCTTCCCTTTTCATGCAAATTTAATGATAATGACACCTTAGCTTCTTATGCTAATGGTATATATGATTACTATGATGTTGAAAAAATTGAAGAATTTGTTGCTTTTAAGGCTGCTTATGAAATTGAATCTTTGTTTGAAAAGTATGAAGCTTTTGATGATGATGTTTATAGGCCTGAAAATCTTGCTATACTTAGATATTGCTATGAAAATTATGAATACAATTACTATATTAATGCATTTGTTGAGGAATCTCCGCTGTCCAAGAAGAGACTAATATTTTGCAGGAAGCTATGGAAGAAGAAAGTGATGAAATTGTGAGCTCATTGGATGAAAAAGATGATGAGGAGAGCAAAGAACAAAAGGAGGAAGAGCGGATTGATCACCCATGCCCACCTTCTAATGAGAGTAACTCTTCAACTCATACATTGTTTAATTCCCCTTCGTGCTTACCGAAGGATGATTGCTATGATCCCGTTGTTTCTCTTGAAATATCCCTTTTTGATGATGCTTGCTATGCTTGTGGCCAAGATGCCAATATGAATTATGCTTATGGAGATGAACTTGATATATTTCCTTATGTTAAACATGAAATTGTTGCTATTGCACCCACGCATGATAGTCCTATTATCTTTTTGAATTCTCCAAACTACACTATATCGGAGAAGTTTGTGCTTATTAAGGATTATATTGATGGGTTGCCTTTTACCGTTGCACATGATGATTTTGATAGATATAATATGCATGTGCTTGATGCTCCTACTCGCAATTATTATGAAAGAGGAACTATATCTCCGCCTCTTTATGTTTCCAATACGATAGAATTGCAAGAAACTGTTTATACTATGCATTGGCCTTTACTATGTGTGCATGAATTGTTCTTTTATGACATGCCGATGCATAAGAAGAGGGTTAGACTTTGTTGTTGCATGATATATGTTACTTTGTGCTCACTACTAAATTACAAATCATTGTTAATTAAAATTGGCTTTGATATACCTTGGGATCTGGGTGGATTCATTACTTGAGCACTATATGCCTAGCTTAATGGCTTTAAAGAAAGCGCTGCCAGGGAGACAACCCGGAAGTTTTAGAGAGTCATTTATTTCTGTTGAGTGCTTTTATATAGTTTAAAAACAAAAAAATAAAGAGGGGAATCTAAAAACTTTTCAAAAAGGAAAGTGAAAGTGAGAGAGACAAGCATTGTTGAAGTGGGAGCTAGCCTTGAACTTTGATCATGCTCACGGAAACTTTGTGAATCTTGATTACAGAAAATTCTCAACAAAAATAATTATCCCCTTGTAAAATTCCATTGTATTATAAAAATAATGTGCTAAGGTTTGCCTTTAGGATGTTTACAATGCTTGTTGGTTTGTACGGTGCGGGACAGAAACTTTGGTTGTAGTGCGTGATTTTACATTTTTAACGGGAAAGTCAAATGGTTCTGATTCTTTTTGCACTGTCTTTCTGCACAAATTTTTTATTTTTCCTAATTCTGGTACAATTTTTGGGGTACCATAAGTATGGTGAATGTTCAGATTGCTACAGACTGTTCTGTTTTTTGATGCATAGTTTGCTTGTTTTGATGAAACTATCAATTTATATTAGTGGATTAAGCCATGAAAAAGTTATGTTACAGTAGACAAAATGCAAAAACGAAATTTGAATTGGTTTGCAATAGTACTTAGAGTAGTGATTTGCTTTATTATACTAACGGATCTTACCGAGTTTTCTGTTGAAGTTTTGTGTGGATGAAGTGTCTAATCGAGGATGTCTCGATATGAGGAAAAGAAAGAGAGGCAAGAGCTCAAGCTTGGGGATGCCCGAGGCATCCCAAGTAAATATTCAAGGAGACTCAAGCGTCTAAACTTGGGGATGCCCCGGAAGGCATCCTCTCTTTCTTGAACAAGTATTGGTATGTTTTCATATTCGTTTTGTTCATGTGATATGTGCAAGTCTTGGAGTGTATTTTGCATTTAGTTTTTACTTTTATTTTATGCACCATGCTGGTATGAGATAGCCCTTGGTTGATTTATAGAATGCTCATTGCACTTCACTTAAATCTTTTGAGTATGGCTTTATAGAATGCTTCATGTGCTTCACTTATATCATTTGAAGTTTGGATTGCATGTTTCTTTTCACATAGAAAACCGCCATTTGTAGAATGCTCTTTTGCTTCACTTATAATTGTCAGAGCGTGGGCATATCTTTTGTAGAGAGAATTAAACTCTCTTGCTTCACTTATATATATTTAGAGAGATGACAAGAATTGGTCATTCACATGGTTAGTCATAAAATCCTACATAAAACTTGTAGATCACTGAATATGATATGTTTGATTCCTTGCAATAGTTTTGCGATATAAAGGTGGTGATATTAGAGTCGTGCTAGTTGAGTAATTGTGAAATTGAGAAATACTTGTGTTGAGGTTAGCAAGTCCCGTAGCATGCACATATGGTAACCGTTGTGTGACAAATTTGAAGCAAGGGGTGTTTCTTTGATTGTCTTCCTTATGAGTGGCAGTCGGGGACGAGCAATGGTCTTTTCCTACCAATCTATCCCTCTCGGGGCATGCGTAGTAGTACTTTGCTTCGAGGGCAAGTAGAATTTTGCAATAAGTATGTGAGTTCTTTATGACTAATGTGAGTCCATGGATATACACACACTCACCCTTCCACTTTGCTAGCCTTTATTATGCCGCGCAACCTTCGCCGGTATCATGCACCCATTATTTACCTTCCTCAAAACAGACACCATACCTACCTATTATGGCATTTCCATAGCCATTCCGAGATATATTGCCATGCAACTTTTTCCACCGTTCCATTTATTATGACATGCTCCATCATTGTCATATTGCTTTGCATGATCGTAAGATAGCTAGCATGATGTTTTCATGGCTTGTCCGTTTTTATGTCATAGCTACACTAGATCATTGCATATCCCGGTACACCGCCGGAGGCATTCATATAGAGTCATATCTTTGTTGTAATATTGAGTTGTAAGTAAACAAAAGTGTGATGATCATCATTATTAGAGCATTGCCCCAGTGAGGAAAGGATGATGGAGACTATGATTCCCCCACAAGTCGGGATGAGATTCCGGATTTTATGAAAAATAAAAGAGGCCAAAGAAGCCCAAATAAAAAAAAGGCCAAAGAAGCCCACCAAAAAAGAAAATAAAAAAGAAAAAAAAGAAAAAATAAAAAAAATGAGAGAAAAAGAGAGAAGGGGCAAATGTTAGTATCCTTTTACCACACTTGTGCTTCAGAGTAGCACCATGTTCTTCATATATAGAGTCTCTTGAGTTATCACTTTCATATATTAGTGGGAATTTTCATTATAGAACTTGGCTTGTATATTTCGATGATGGGCTTCCTCAAATGCCCGAGGTCTTCATGAGCAAGCAAGTTGGATGCACACCCACTTAGTTTCCAGTTTGAGCTTTCATATATTTACAGCTCTGGTGCATTCGTTGCATGGCAATCCCTACTCACTCACATTGATATCTATTAATGGGCATCTCCATAGTCCGTTGATACGCCTAGTTGATGTGAGACTATCTTCTCCCTTTTTGTCTTCACAACCACCACCATATACCACATATAGTGCTATGTCCATGGCTTGCGCTCATGTATTGTGTAAGAGTTGAAAAAGCTGAAGCGCGTTAAAAAGTATGAACCAATTGCTCGGCTCGTCATCGGGGTTGTGCATGATGGGAGCATTTTGTGTGACGAACATGAAGCATGGCCAAACTATATGATTTTGTAGGGATAAGCTTTCTTTGGCTATGTTATTTGATAAGACATAATTGCTTGGTTGGTATGCTTGAAGTATTATCGTTTTTATGTCAAATGATAGACTATTGGTTTGAATCACTCGTGTCTTAATATTCATGCCATGATTAGATATTTGATCAAGATTATGCTAGGTAGCATTCCACATCAAAAATTATCTTTTTTATCATTTACCTACTCGAGGACGAGAAGGAATTAAGCTTGGGGATGCTGATACATCTCTAGCGTATCTATAATTTTTGATTGTTACATGCCAATATTCTTCAACTTTCATATACTTTTGGCAACTTTTTATACTATTTTTCGGGACTAACATATTGATCCAGTGCCCAGTGCCAATTCCTCTCTGTTGCATGTTTTATGTTTCGCAGAAACCCCATATCAAACGGAGTCCAAACGGGATAAAAACGGATGGAGAATTATTTTTGAATATTTGTGATTTTTGAGAGGAAGAATCAACATGAGACGATGCCCGAGGTGGCCACGAGACAGGGGCCACACCCACTCCGGGTGGGCACGCTCCCCACCCTCATGGGCCCCTCGTAAGGCGGTTGATGCCCTTCTTTGGCCGCAAGAAAGCTAATTTTTGGAAAAAGATCTGGGCAAAGGTTTCAATCCAATCGGAGTTACGGATCTCCGGATATAAAAGAAACGGTGCCAGGGCAGAATCCCAGAACGTAGAAACACAGAGAGACAGAGAGATAGATCCAATCTCGGAGGGGCTCTCGCCCCTCCCACGCCATGGGATCCAAGGACCAGAGGGGAAACCCATCTCCCATCTAGGGAGGAGGTCAAGGAAGAAGAAGAAGAAGAAGAAGGGGGGCTCTCTACCCCTTGCTTCTGGTGGCGCCGGAGCGCCGCCGGGGGCCATCATCATCACCGCGATCTTCACCAACACCTCCTCCATCTTCACCAACATCTCCATCACCTTCTGCCTTCTATATTCAGCGGTCCACTCTCCCGCAACCCCTTGTACCCTCTACTTGAACATGGTGCTTTATGCTTCATATTATTATCCAATGATGTATTGCCATCCTATGATGTCTGAGTAGATTTTCGTTGTCCTATCAGTGATTGATGAATTGCTATGATTGGTTTAATTTGCTTGTGGTTATGTTGTTGTCCTTTGGTGCCCATCATATGAGCGCGCGCGTGGATCACACCATAGGGTTAGTTGTATGTTGATAGGACTATGTATTGGAGGGCTAGAGTGATAGAAGCTTCAACCTAGCATAGAAATTGATGCATACGGGATTGAAGGGGGACCAATATATCTTAATGCTATGGTTGGGTTTTACCTTAATGAACGTTAGTAGTTGCAAATGCTGGCTAATAGTTCCAATCATAAGTGCATAGAATTCCAAGTCAGGGATGACATGCTAGCAGTGGCCTCTCCCACATAATACTTGCTATCGGTCTAGTAAAGTAGTCAATTGCTTAGGGACAATTCCACAACTCCTACCACCACTTTTCCACACTCACTATATTTACTTTACTGCATCTTTATGTAAACAGCCCCTACTTTTTATTTACGTGTTCTTTATTATCTTGCAAATCTATCAAACAACACCTACAAAGTACTTCTAGTTTCATACTTGTTCTAGGTAAAGCGAACGTCAAGCGTGCGTAGAGTCGTATCAGTGGCCGATAGGACTTGAGAGAGTATTTGTTCTACCTTTAGCTCCTCGTTGGGTTCGACACTCTTACTTATCGAAAGAGGCTACAACTATCTCATATACTTGCGGGTTATCAATATATGTGGTTCGATGAATGTTGAGGCTCGCAATGGGTATCATTATTTTCTGACCTTCACAGATGATTTGAGCAGATATGGGTATATCTACTTAATGAAACATAAGTCTGAAACATTTGAAAAGTTCAAAGAATTTCGGAGTGAAGTGGCAATTCATCGTAACAAGAAAATAAGGTTTGTATGATCTGATCGTGGAGGCGAATATTTGAGTTACGAGTTTGGTCTTCATTTGAAACAATGTGGAATAGTTTCGCAACTCACGCCACCTGGAACACCACAGCGTAATGGTGTGTCCGAAAGTCTTAATGTACTTTATTGGATATGGTGCAATCTATGATGTCTCTTACTGATTTACCGCTATCATTTTGGGGTTATGCTTTAGAGATGGGTGCATTCATGTTAAATAGGGCACCATCTAAATCCGTTGAGATGACACCATATGAACTATGGTTTGGCAAGAAACCTAACTTGTCGTTTCTTAAAGTTTGGGGCTGCGATGCTTATGTGAAAAAGCTTCAATCCGATAAGCTCGAACCCAAATCGGAGAAATACGTCTTCATAGGATACCCAAAAGAAACTGTTCGGTACACCTTCTATCACAGATCCGAAGGCAAGATATTCGTTGCTAAGAATGGATCCTTTCTAGAGAAGGAGTTTCTCTCGAAAGAAGTGAGTGGGAGGAAAGTTGAACTTGATGAGGTAATTGTACCTTCTCCCGAATTGGAAAGTAGTTCATCACAGAAATCAGTTCCAGTGATTCCTACACCAATTAGTAAAGAAGCTAATGATGATGATCATGAAACTCCAGATCAAGTTACTACCAAACCTCATAGGTCTACCAGAGTACGGTCCGCACCAGAGTGGTACGGTAATCCTATTCTGGAAGTCATGTTACTAGACCATGATGAACCTACGAACTATGAGGAAGCGATGATGAGTCCAGATTCCGCGAAATGGCTTGAGGCCATGAAATCTGAGATGGGATCCATGTATGAGAACAAAGTGTGGACTTGCCCGATGATCGGCAAGCCATAGAAAATAAATGGATATTTAAGAAGAAGACTGACGTTGACGGTAATGTTACCGTCTACAAAGCTTGACTTGTTGTGAAAGTTTTTCGACAAGTTCAACGAGTTGACTATGATGAGACCTTCTCACACGCAGTGATGCTTAAGTCTGTCTGAATCATGCTAGCAATTGCCGCGTTTTATGGTTATGAAATTTGGCAAATGGATGTCAAAATTGCATTCCTTGATGGATTTCTTAAAGAAGAGTTGTATATGATGCAACCAGAAGGTTTTGTCGATCCAAAAAGTGCTAACAAAGTGTGCAAGCTCCAGCGATCCATTTATGGACTGGTGCAAGCCTCTCAGACTTGGAATATATGCTTTGATAATGTGATCAAAACATATGGTTTTATACAGACTTTTGGAGAAGCCTATATTTACAAGAAAGTGAGTGGGAGCTCTGTAGCATTTCTAATGTTATATGTGGATGACATATTGTTGATTGGAAATAATACAAAATTTCTGGATAGCATAAAAGGATACTTTAATAAGAATTTTTCAATGAAAGACCTCAGTGAAGCTGCCTATATTTTGGGCATCAAGATCTATAGAGATAGATCAAGACAGTTAATTGGACTTTCACAAAGCACATACCTTGATAAAGTTTTGAAGAAGTTCAAAATGGATCAGTCAAAGAAAGGGTTCTTGCGTGTGTTACAAGGTGTGAAGTTGAGCCAGACTCAATGCCCAACCACTGCAGAAGATAGAGAGAAAATGGAAGTCATTCCCTATGCCTCAGCCATAGGTTCTATCATGTATGCAATGCTGTGTACCAGACCTGATGTGTGCCTTCTATAAGTTTAGCATGAAGGTACCAAAGTAATCCAGGAGTGGATCACTAGACTATGGTCAAGAACATCCTGAATACCTGAAAAGGACTAAGGATATGTTTCTCGTTTATGGAGGTGACAAAGAGCTTGTCGTAAATGGTTATGTCGATGCAAGCTTTGACACTGATCCGGATGACTCTAAGTCGCAAACCGGATACGTATTTATATTGAATGGTGGAGCTATCAGTGGGTGCAGTTCCAAGCAGAGCGTCGTGGCGGGATCTACGTGGGAAGCGGAGTACATAGCTGCTTTGGAAGCAGCAAATGAAGGAGTCTGGATGAAGGAGTTCATATCCGATCTAGGTGTAATACCTAGTGCATCAGATCCAATGAAAATCTTTTGTGACAATACTGGAGCAATTGCCTTGGTGAAGGAATCCAGATTTCACAACAGAACCAAACACATCAAGAGACGCTTCAACTCCATCCGCGATCAAGTCAAGGAGGGAGACATAGAGATTTGCAAGATACATATGGATCTGTTCAGACCCATTGACTAAGCCTCTTCCACGAGCAAAACTTGATCAGCACCAAGACTCCATGGGTGTTAGAATCATTACTATGTAATCTAGATTATTGACTCTAGTGCAAGTGGGAGACTGAAGGAAATATGCCCTAGAGGCAATAATAAAGTTGTTGTTTATATTTCCTTATATCAGGATAAATGTTTATTATTCATGCTAGAATTGTATTAACCGGAAACTTAGTACATGTGTGAATACATAGACAAAACAAAGTGTCCCTAGTATGCCTCTACTTGACTAGCTAGTTAATCAAAGATGGTTATATTTCCTGACCATAGACATGTGTTGTCATTTGATGAATGGGATCACATCATTAGAGAATGATGTGATGGACAAGACCCATCTGTTAGCTTAGCATAATGATCATTAAGTTTTATTGCTATTGCTTTCTTCATGACTTATACATGTTCCTCTGACTATGAGATTATGCAACTCTCGAATACCGGAGGAACACCTTGTGTGCTATCAAACGTCACAACGTAACTGGGTGATTATAAAGATGCTCTACAGGTGTATCTAAAGGTGTTTTTTGGGTCAGCATAGATCGAGATTAGGATTTGTCACTCCATGTATCGGAGAGGTATCTCTGGGCCCTCTCGGTAATGCTCATCACTATAAGCCTTGCAAGCAATGTGACTAATGAGTTAGTTATGCGATGATGCATTACCGAATGAGTAAAGAGACTTGCCGGTAACGAGATTGAACTAGGTATGAAGATGCCAACGATCGAATCTCGGGCAAGTAACATACCGATGACAAAGGGAACAACGTATGTTGTTATGCGCTTTGACCGATAAAGATCTTCGTAGAATATGTAGGAACCAATATGAGCATCCAGGTTCCTCTATTGGTTATTGATCGGAGATGTGTCTCAATCATGTCTACATAGTTCTCGAACCCGTAGGGTCCGCACGCTTAAAGTTCGATGACGATTTGTATTATGAGTTATGTGTTATGGTGACCAAAGTTTTGTTCGGAGTCCCGGATAAGATCAGGGACATGACGAGGAGTCTCAAATGGTCGAGAGGTAAAGATTGACATATTGGAAGGTTATATTCAGACACCGGAATGGTTTCGGGAAGTTTCGGATAAGTTTTGGAGTATTGGGAGGTTACCGGAACCCCCCACCCCCCCACCCCGAGAAAGTGATGGGCCAACATGGGCCTTAGTGGAGAAGAGAGGTCCGGCCATAGGAGGTGCCCCCCCCTTGCCAATCCGAATTGGACAAGGGGTGGTGGTGGCACCCCCTCCTTTCCCTCTCCTACTCCCTCTCTCTTTTCCCCTTTGCTACTCCGGAAAAAAAGGAAAAAGGTGGGGGGGGGGCGAATCCTAGGAGTGAAGTCCTAGTAGGACTCCCCCCATGGCGCGCCCCTCCTAGCCGCCGGCCTCCACCTCCCCTCCTTATACGGGGGTGGGGGGCACCCCAAAGGCACATCAATTGTTCTCTTAGCCGTGTGCGGTGCCCCCCTAAAAGTTTACACCTCCGGTCATAGCGTCGTAGTGCTTAGGCGAAGCCCTGCGCGGTTCACATCACCATCACCGTCATCACGCCGGCGTGCAGACGAAACTCTTCCTTGACCCTCTACTGGATCAAGAGTTCGAGGGACGTCATCGAGCTAAACGTGTGTTGAACTCGGAGGTGTCGTACGTTTGGTGCTAGATAGGTTGGATCATGAAGATGTTCGACTAAATCAACTGCGTTAACCTAAGCTTCCGCTTTCGGTCTACGAGGGTACGTAGACACACTCTCCCCCTCTCGTTGCTATGCATCTCCTAGATAGATCTTGCGTGATCGTAGGTAATTTTTGAAATTGCATGCTACGTTCCCAACAGTGGGCTAGTCCGTGTCCCTTGTGGTTTTTAAAAATGTAAAGAAAACCACAGAAATCTTTACTTACCGAGACTCCCGACCGCCGAACATGTGGGCTAGTCCGTGTCCCGTGTCCTAAGGTTTGTCAACTGGTTTTCTTTCTCCATAGTTTCTTCACTGCTTTTTGTGGTTTTCTTTACATTTATTTATTTATTTATTACATTTTTCTATTTTTTAAAAATAAGGTTCATAATTTTTGATTTTTTAATATTTTTTACAAAATATCTTCAAAATTTTGAAATTGTTTGAAATTAAAAAAACATGTTTAAAAAAGTTAGAAAATTAATATTTGTGTGTGTTTGCAAAACAAATGTTCGCTTTTCAAACAAGTGGAATTTTTAAAGTTTTCTTATAATTTTAGAAAAAGTTCACATTTTCTACAAAAAATGAGCGTTTTTTCCAGAGAAAACATTTAAAATGACAAGATTATATGTGTTTCCAAAAATATATTAGCAAATTTAAAATATATTCTCGTTTCAAAAAAAGTTCACACATTTTCAAATAAGTATTCATACTTTTTGAAAAATGCATTTTAGTGTTTTCCCAAAAAATGGAATGTAAAAAAACTAATGTTGTTGCCCCGCTACAGTAGTTGGCAGACTGCCATGGTCAGCCCAGTCAAAGCACACCCCTGTGTGAGGAAAGTATACTTTTCCCCCTCAAATCGTGTAGTTCCTCTTCAAAACCACGTGAAATCATGTTCAAAACCACTCAGGGGCTGATTGATCCGGTTTTCCAGAGTTCAGGAGGTGATTGAACCGGTTTCAGAGTTTAGGGGGAATTTGATCCATCACAAGGGATTTGAGGGGGGGGAGTGTACTTTCCTCCCCCTGTGTTGGTTGGAAGCCGACTGTAGGCCACCACGAGTGATATATAGGAGGTCCGCGCCTTTCTTTCTCACTTAGAGCATCTCTAATAATGATGTATGTGTGAAAATAATTGAAATATACATCACCAATGCTAAAAATGTCTCTCCAAAGGATGATGTAAATGCATTTCACTTTAGATGTAAAATACATCACCAAATGATGCCAATATACATCACTAGCTGCGCGAGTAAAACGCAGACGCACCGCGCGAACACCCAACTACCTTTTGAAAATTCATTGCACCCACCGTGCAACTGCCCTGCCTCCCACCGCAACGCTCGTGAAACACACCCCGCCGCTGCAAGATCCTACTTCCCACCCCGCCGTCACCGGATACACTGCTTCCCTACCACTGCATGCCTCAAAGTCAGCTGAGTCCACCAAATCAAAGTCGACTTGAAGCTGCTCTGTTGCCGCCATCGCACCGCACAGCCTCCCGACACTCTTTCAGTCGTCTCCTCGTGTCACCGCCATGCCGACGAAGAAGGATTCCAAGAGCAAGTCAGGCTTCTTTGGGGTGCTGTCGAAGCCGCCCGAAAACTTTGGCATCGAGTTCCAGTGCTATGGCCATCACTACTGGCATGGCACCTAAAGGACCGCCGACAAGGCAGCGCGTGCGTATGATGTCGTTGTGTGGTGTTTCGGTTGGCCAAGGCACAAGCTCAACTTCCTGGTGATCGATATTCGGGAGGATGCGGAGGTCCTGGTCCCACAACATTTCAGCATACAACCGATCAAGAAGAAGAAGAAAAAGTAGTCGACAATTTGCAAAGATCCCAGCAAGAGTGACGACTTGGCGATGCTGAGGTTCGTGAGGGAGCATCTGAGCAGGAGGACAAGGCTAGCCCCTCGACGGTGATCCCTGTCTAGTCTGACTCGTCGGTGGAGGAAGAGGAGGACGAGTACTTGTCTAATGATGCATTCTAGGACAATTAGATCGACCCCGCTGATTAGTTTTATGATATAGTAATTTTATGTTTGATGTAATTCTAGTAGAATCGGTGCGAAGTAGTTCGGTATGATCTAGTAGTTGAAATATGTTTGTTTCAAATGAATTTGGTATGTTTTAAATGATCAAGCCATTGCAAATTTACATCATCTATTGAATCACTAGTGCCCTATTTTACATCATCGGTTGAAGTTGAACGTTTCTTTGGTGACGTGAAAAAACTTTTTGGTGATCTATATTTTAGTCACACCATCTATTGGAGATGCTCTTATAGCGAGACCGACCGGCCTGCGCCAGCATAAATGGGTGAGCCCAACTGCGCGAGACGTGTGTCACAAGATGCGTGTTCCTTCTTCAACTTTTTTTACAATTTTGTAAGGATTTAAATATCTGTATAAAAATTATTACTTTATATTAATTTTGAAAATCATTGACCACATATTAAAAAAATGTTAATATAGTACAAAAAAGTTGTTCGCGTAGTTTCTAAAATAAGTTTTAGTATTCAAAAATATGTTCATGAAAATTTAAAAATGCATAGGTGTTAGAAAAAAATGTTTGTGACATGTGTTTCTAAAACAACCCAATTTTACTACCATTCAAGAAAAATATTCATGACTTTCAAAATAATGTTCATGAAAATATTTATACATGTAAAAAAACATGTTGTTTTAAAAAATGCTTCGTACCATTTGAAAAATTTGTAAATCATATTCAAAATATGTACTTAGAAAAGTATTCGTTATATATTTAAAAATGTTCTACCTGTACCAAACAAATGTTCCGCATGTATCCAAAAAATGTAGCATGTATTAAAAAACGGTATTTATTAGAAAATTCAAAACATGTAAAAAAAATCAAAAGAAACCAATAAAGAAAACACACCGAAACACAAGGAGAAGAAAAACCATGCGGAAGGTGTTAAAACCGGTGTATAGAACCTTTCCAAAACCGGAGTTATAGTGTTGGGCTGACTCAGTTAGCTTAACGCCAGAGGTGAGACACAACCCTCGCATCTGTGATGGGCCTCCGTGGATGGCCATGCACACCAACTAGGTCCACAACAAATCACATACTTGTGCCAGGGAGGTCCTATATGACGCTCTTTTGCTTATCTCCTCTCTCATCGTACGCACCTTACCTTTTCCCCTAGGGTTGCGGCGCTAGGGTTCCACCTTTTCCTCCGGCATCTACAGCCGGAGTCCACATATAACCTGCCCGATGGCCGGCGCGCCGGTCAAGGGGAGTCTACCTACACCTGCTGGAGTCTCTCTGGCGGTCTGCATGGAGGATCCATCGCCAATACGGGCGGCGGCGGAAGATGAAGCGAGGAAGGACGGGCCAAGTTCGGCGGTTCCCCTCGGCTGCGGGGGCTCTGATCTGGCTGGCGCGGGGGGTGGAGAGGATAGAAAGAGGGAGGAGAAGGAGCAGTACATGGAGGAGGAGGAAGAGAATGGCGGATACTACAGGGCTGAGGAAGATTTGGAGGACCAGCTTGCGGGGATGAACTTGCATGGGAAGGAAACGGAAGATCTGGATTTTTTCAGCGAAGTTGAAGATCTCATCAGCGAGGTGCGCTGGTTAGGCATATTTAGGGTTCATACCACTCGTCCTTTTGGGCACTCGGCTCTGCTCAACCAGATGCGCAATGCATGGGCTGCCGCGAAGGGTGTCATGTTAATATCAAAGGGCCCAATTTGTTCTTAGTTCAGTGTCATTGCCTTGGTGATTGGAAGAGGATCATGGATGGAGGGCCTTGGCTTTTCCACAAGGCGCCGGTTGTTATTCAGGAGTACGATGGGTTCTCCGATGTCTCTCAGTACAGATTAAACAAGATCCCGGTGTGGGCGAGGATCAAAGGATTGCCGCCGGGACTTACAGCCAAGAAAGCCCTAGCGGAGAAGGTTACAGCCAAGGTAGGAGGGCCACCCTTTACAGTTATGGTGGATGAGGGAGTGATAAACCCTAATAACTCTTTAAGGGCGAGGGTGTTTCTAGATGTTAATGAACCCCTTGTTCGCTTTGTGCCAATAACTCTGAGGGAGAGCAAGAGATATCCAGTGACATATGAAAAGCTCCCTGATTTTTGCTTTCATTGTGGACTGATGGGGCACTTAGTGGAGGAATGTGGGGATGGGGTGCATGATCCCAGGACACATGAGTGGGGGGACTGGTTGTTGTGGGCTCCGGAGCCGAACCCTGGAGTTCAACAAGATCGTGACAGGGGAGGAAGAGGTGCTGGAAGAGGGAGAGCAGGCGGAAGGGCTGAGAGAGGAGGTAGGCAGGGAAGAGGTGGCAGGGTAGGAGGGAGGTTCAATGCAGGCGGAGGTGAAGAGGTGGGAGAGGATGTGATCTACCAGACCGGACATGGGGGAGCCGGGGAGAAGAACGTTCGCAAGAGGCTGGTTTCTCCTGATGGGACTTTGAATGTCAGGGGACAACCAGTTCCCAACCTAGCAGGCAAGGTGGCGGATACAATCCTTCTGTTGGAGGGGGGCTCAACTTCTACAGCCAATGATGGAGAGCAGAAAACTCCGGGCAAAGCACCGGTAGTGAAGAGAAGGAAGCAGGGGGTTTTAGGAGATGCACAATGCGACGAACTAATGACGGAGGCGACCTCCCGCGAGGAGGACCGCCGAATGCAATGAATGTTTTGTGCTGGAACTGTCGCGGTTTGGGCAATCCCGCGACAGTTCGTGAAGTCCGTGTTCTCACGGTGAAATTTGCCCCGGCCGTGCTATGCTTAGTGGAAACTCAATTGCCAAGTGCACGCGTCGAGATTTTAGCACAGTCTTTTGGTTTTGGTAGATCTTTTGCAGTTAGTAGCTCGGGTCGGAGCGGTGGTCTTGTAATTTTTTGGAATGATGCAATAAAATTAGAAGTTATGGGCTACTCAAAGTATCATATAGACTCTAATATATCCGAGCTTGGACCCTCTCCATGGAGGTTAACCTGCGTCTATGGAGAGGCGCGGGTTTCCGAAAGGCACAAAACCTGGGATACCTTATGCTCTATGTCAGGCTCTTCGCTGCTGCCTTGGGTAGCGCTCGGAGATTTCAATGAAGTTCTTACACAGTCAGAGCACGAAGGAGTAAATCTGAGAGGACAAGGTCAGATGGATGGTTTCAGGGATGCCCTTGATATCTGTGGATTGTTGGACCTGGGTCACAAAGGGAGATGGTGGACTTTTGAGAAAAGAGTTGCGGGAGGATCGTACACGCGGGTCCGACTTGACAGGGCGGTCGCAGATGCAGCGTGGAGTTCGTTTTTCCCTTTTGCGGAACTTATGAACGAGACGGCTGCCTGTTCGGACCATGGTCCTATTGTTCTTAAACTCACTGATGAAGAGGAAGCAAGGAGGAAATCTAAAAGCTCCAAGTATGAAGTCATGTGGGAAAGACACCCAGAGCTATACCCCTTTATAGAAACTACTTGGAGAAGGAAACCAGAGGGTTCTTCGGCTGTTGAAGTCAGGGACAAGTTGACGGATCTCAGTGAGAATTTGCATAGCTGGGATAGACACACTTTTGGCAATGTTAAGCGAGAGATCAAACAACTCACTAGAGAACTTGAGACGCTGAAAAACGTTCCGGGACGTTCTGAACCAAGCCATCTTGAGATCAAAGTAGCCGACAGGATCGTTGAGCTATACCACAGAGAAGAGATCTTAAGCAGACAGCGCTCGAGGGTTGATTGGCTTACTTATGGGGATAGCAACATGAAATATTTCCAGTAGAGGGCGTCGATGAGGAGGAGGAAGAACAAAATCACGGCCCTGACCAGGCCGGATGGACAGGTGACGGAGGATGTGAAGGAGCTAGAAGATATGACAACCGAGTTCTACAAGGACCTCTATACATCCGAGGGGTGCAACAATATGCAGGAAGTGCTGGACTCGGTTCCGGTGAAGGTCACGAATGATATGCAGGCACTTTTGGATGCGGTGTATACAGAGAAGGAGGTCAAGACAGCGCTCTATCAAATGTTTCCAACGAAAGTGCCAGGACCGGACGGTTTTCCGGCGCATTTTTTTCAAAAACATTGGCGGGTGTGCGCGGAAGAAGTAACTAGGGCTATCCTAGCGATCGTGGAAGGAAGAGAGAGTGCAGAGGGGATCAACCAAACTTATCTGGTCTTGATACCTAAGGTAAAGAACCCTTCCCTCTTGTCACAGTTCCGACCGATAAGTCTATGCAATGTTCTTTCTAAGATAGCTTCCAAGGTTATTGCCAACCGACTGAAGTCGGTGCTCCCCGAGATAATCTCAGCAGAACAGTCGGCCTTTGTGCCAGGCCGGTTGATCACTGATAATATCATTGTAGCCTATGAGTGTCTGCACTTTATGAAGCGTAACAAAGCCATCAAACACAGACACTGCGCGCCTAAATTGGATATGATGAAGGCATATGATAGATTGGAGTGGGATTACTTGAGAGCGATAATGCTTAAACTGGGTTTTTCTCAGAGATGGGTTGATATTGTTATGAGCATGGTTTCATCAGTTTCATATTCAGTTCTTTTCAATGGAAGGAAGTTGGACGAGTTTAGACCTAGCAGAGGTATCCGTCAGGGAGATCCTATCTCCCCTTACCTGTTCTTATTGGCAGCGGAGGGCCTTTCAGGCCTATTGAAAAATTTAAGTCAGTCATCTCAACTGGGTGGGATACAAGTGGCACCCTCGGCACCACCTGTGAATCACTTGATGTTCGCGGATGATAGCATGTTGTTCTTTAAAGCAACTGGAGGAGGGGCGAATGAGGTGTCAAACATGTTGGAGAGCTATTGCCAGGCTTCAGGTCAGAGGATTAACACTGTTGGAAATATGCCCTAGAGGCAATAATAAATTGGTTATTATTATTATATTTCCTTGTTCATGATAATCGTTTATTATCCATGCTATAATTGTATTGATAGGAAACTCAGATACATGTGTGGGTACATAGACAACACAATGTCCCTAGTAAGCCTCTAGTTGACTAGCTCGTTGATCAACAGATGGTTACGGTTTCCTGACCATGGACATTGGATGTCGTTGATAACGGGATCACATCATTAGGAGAATGATGTGATGGACAAGACCCAATCCTAAGCCTAGCACAAAGATCGTAGTTCGTATGCTAAAGCTTTTCTAATGTCAAGTATCATTTCCTTAGACCATGAGATTGTGCAACTCCCAGATACCGTAGGAATTCTTTGGGTGTACCAAACGTCACAACGTAACTGGGTGGCTATAAAGGTGCACTACAGGTATCTCCGAAAGTGTCTGTTAGGTTGGCACGGATCAAGACTGGGATTTGTCACTCCGTGTAACGGAGAGGTATCTCTGGGCCCACTCGGTAGGACATCATCATAATGTGCACAATGTGACCAAGGGGTTGATCACGGGATGATGTGTTACGGAATGAGTAAAGAGACTTGCCGGTAACAAGATTGAACAAGGTATCGGGATACCGACGATCGAATCTCGGGCAAGTACAATACCGCTAGACAAAGGGAATTGTATACGGGATTGATTGAATCCTTGACATCGTGGTTCATCCGATGAGATCATCGTGGAACATGTGGGAGCCAACATGGGTATCCAGATCCCGCTGTTGGTTATTGACCGTAGAATGTCTCGGTCATGTCTGCATGATTCCCGAACCCGTAGGGTCTACACACTTAAGGTTCGATGACGCTAGGGTTATAAAGGAAGTTTGTATGTGGTTACCGAATGTTGTTCGGGGTCCCGGATGAGATCCCCGGACGTCACAGGAGTTCTGGAATGGTCCAGAGGTAAAGAATTATATATGGGAAGTCATGTTTTGATCACCGGAAAAGTTTCGGGTTTTATCGGTAATGTACCGGGACCACCGGGAGGGTCCCGGGGGGGTCCACCAAGTGGGGCCACCATCCTCGGAGGGCTGCATGGGCCAAGTGTGGGAGGGGACCAGCCCCAGGTGGGCTGGTGCGCCCCCCTAAGAGGCCCATGCGCCAAGAGATAAGGGAAAGGGAGAGTCCTAAAGGGGGAAGGCACCTCCTAGGTGCCTTAGGGAGGATGGACTCCTCCCTGGCCGCACCCTTCCTTGGAGGAAGGGCCAAGGCTGCGCCCCCCCCCCTCTCCCTTGCCCCTATATATAGTGGAGGGGAGGAAGGGCAGCCGCACCTGAGTCCCTGGCGCCGCCCTCCCTCCCGTGACACCTCCTCCTCTCCCGCAGGTGCTTGGCGAAGCCCTGCAGGATTGCCACGCTCCTCCACCACCACCACGCCGTTGTGCTGCTGCTGGATGGATTCTTCCTCAACCTCTCCCTCTCTCCTTGCTGGATCAAGGCATGGGAGACGTCACCGGGCTGTACGTGTGTTGAACGCGGAGGCGCCGTCCGTTCGGCACTAGGATCTCCAGTGATTTGGATCACGACGAGTACGACTCCTTCAACCCCGTTCTCTTGAATGCTTCCGCTTAGCAATCTACAAGGGTATGTAGATGCACTCTCCTTCCCCTCGTTGCTGGTTCCTCCATAGATAGATCTTGGTGACACGTAGGAAAATTTTGAATTTATGCTACGTTCCCCAACAGTGGCATCATGAGCTAGGTCTATTGCGCAGATTCTTTGCACGAGTAGAACACAAAGTAGTTGTGGGCGTTGATTTTGTTCAATATGCTTACCGTTACTAGTCCAATCTTGTTTCGACGGTATTGTGGGATGAAGCAGCCCGGACCGACCTTACACGTACTCTTACGTGAGACAGGTTCCACTGACTGACATGCACTTGGTGCATAAGGTGGCTAGCGGGTGCCAGTCTCTCCCACTTTAGTCGGAACAGATTCGATGAAAAGGGTCCTTATGAAGGGTAAATAGAAATTGACATATCATGTTGTGGTTTTGCGTAGGTAAGAAACGTTCTTGCTAGAAACCCATAGCAGCCACGTAAAACATGCAAACAACAATTAGAGGACGTCTAACTTGTTTTTGCAGGGTATGCTATGTGATGTGATATGGCCAAGAAGAATGTGATGAATGATATGTGATGTATGAGATTGATCATGTTCTTGTAATAGGAATCACGACTTGCATGTCGATGAGTATGACAACCGGCAGGAGCCATAGGAGTTGTCTTTATTTATTGTATGACCTGCGTGTCATTGAACAACGCCATGTAATTACTTTACTTTATTGCTAACCGGTAGCCATAGTAGTAGAAGTAATAAGTTGGCGAGACAACTTCATGGAGACACGATGATGGAGATCATGATGATGGAGATCATGGTGTCATGCCGGTGAGGACGATGCTCATGGAGCCCCGAAGATGGAGATCAAAAGGAGCAAAATGGTATTGGCCATATCATGTCACTATTTGATTTCATGTGATGTTTATCATGTTTATGCATCTTATTTGCTTAGAACAACAGTAGTAAATAAGATGATCCCTCATTAAAATTTCAAGAAAGTGTTCCCCCTAATTGTGCACCGTTGCGAAAGTTCGTCGTTTCGAAGCACCACGTGATGATCGGGTGTGATAGATTCTTACGTTCACATACAACGGGTGTAAGCCAGATTTACACACGCGAAACACTTAGGTTAACTTGACGAGCCTAGCATGTACAGACATGGCCTCGGAACACAAGAGACCGAAAGGTCGAGCATGAGTCGTATGGAAGATACGATCAACATGAAGATGTTCACCGATGATGACTAGTCCGTCTCACGTGATGATCGGACACAGCCTAGTTGACTCGGATCATGTAATCCCTTAGATGACTAGAGGGATATCTGTCTGAGTGGGAGTTCATAAGATGAACTTAATTATCCTGAACATAGTCAAAAGACCCTTTGCAAATTATGTCATAGCTCGCGCTTTAGTTCTACTGTTTTAGATATGTTCCTAGAGAAAATATAGTTGAAAGTTGATAGTAGCGATTATGCGATCAGTAGAAAGCTTATGTACTTAATGCACCGCTCAGTGTGAAGAACCCCAAACGTCGTCTGTGGATGTTGCGAACATCGGACATACACGTTTTGATAACTACGTGATAGTTCAGTTAAATTGTTTAGAGTAGAGGCACCAAAGACATTTTCGAAATGTCGCGGAACATATGAGATGTTTCGAGGGCTGAAATTGGGATTTCAGGCTCGTGCCCACGTCAAGAGGTATAAGACCTCCGACGATTTTCTTAGCCGGCAAACTAAGGGAGAAAAGCTCAATCGTTGAGCTTGTGCTCAGATTGTCTGAGTGCAACAATCACTTGAATCGAGTGGGAGTTGATCTTCCAGATGAGATAGTGATGTTTCTCCAAAGTCATTGCCACCAAGCTGCTAGAGCTTCATGATGAACTATAACATATCAGGGATAGATATGATGATCCTTGAGGTATTCGCGATGTTTGGCACCGTGAAAGTAGAAATCAAGAAGGAGCATCAATTGTTGATGGTTGGTGAAACCACTAGTTTCAAGAAGGGCAAGGGCAAGAAGGGATACTTCATGAAACGGCAAATCAGCTGCTGCTCTAGTGAAGAAACCCAAGGTTGAACCCAAACCCGAGACTAAGTGCTTTTGTAATAAGGGAAACAGCCACTGGAGTAGCATTACCCTAGATACTTGGTAGATGAGAAGGCTGGCAAGGTCGATAGAAGTATATTGGATATACATTATGTTAATGTGTACTTTACTAGTACTCCTAGTAGCACCAGGGTATTAAGATACCGGTTCAGTTGCTAAGTGTTAGTAACTCGAAATAAAAGAGCTACGGAATAAACGGAGACTAGCTAAAGGTGAGCTGACGATATGTGTTGGAAGTGTTTCCAAGTTTGATGTGATCAAACATCGCACGCTCCCTCTACCATCAAGATTAGTATTAAACCTGAATAATTGTCATTTGGTGTTTGCGTTGAGCATAGACATGATTGGATTATGTCTATCACAATACGGTTATTCATTTAAGGAGAATAATGGTTACTCTGTTTATTTGAATAATACCTTCAATGGTATTGCACCTAATAGGAATGGTTTATTGAATCTCGATCGTAGTGATACACATTTTCATGCCAGAAGATATAAGATAGTAATGATAGTACCACTTACTTGTGGCACTGCCATGTAAGTCATATTGGTGTAAAACGCATGAAGAAGCTCCATGTTGATGGATCTTTGGACTCACTCGTTTTTGAAAAGTTTGAGACATGCAAACCATGTCTATTGGTGTATACGCATGAAGAAACTCCATGCAGATGGATCGTTTGGACTCACTTGATTTTGAATCACTTGAGATATGCAAATCATACCACATAGGCAAGATGACTGAAAAGCCTCGATTTCAGTAAGATGGAACAAGATAGCAACTTGTTGGAAGTAACACACTTTGATGTGTGCAGTCCAATGAGTGCTGAGGCATGCAGTGAATATCGTTATGTTTTACTTCACGGATGATTTAAGTAGATACTATATATTTACTTGATGAAACACAAGTCTGAATTATTGAAGGGTTCAAGTAATTTCAGAGTGAAGTTGAAGGTCATTGTGACAAGAGGATAAAATGTCTATGATATGATCATAGAGATGAGTATCTGAGTTACGAGCTTTGGCACACAATTAAGACATTGTGGAAATTGTTTCACAATTAATACCACCTGGAACACCATAGTGTGATGGTGTGTCCGAACATCATAGTTGCACCCTATTGGATATGGTGCGTACCATGATATCTCTTATCGAATTACCACTATCGTTCATGGGTTAGGCATTAGAGACAAGCGCACTCACTTTAATAGGGCACCACGTAATTCCGTTGAGACGACACCGAACTATGGTTTGGAGAAACCTAAGTTGTTGTTTCTTAAAAGTTTGGGGCTGCGACGCTTATGTGAAAAAGTTTCAGGTTGATAAGCTCAAACCCAAAGCGGATAAAATGCATCTTCATAGGATACCCAAAACAGTTGGGTGTACCTCCTAATTCAGATCCGAAAGCAATAGGGATTGTTTCTTGAATCGGATCCTTTCTCGAGGAAAGGTTTGTCTCGAGAATTGAGTGGGAGGATGGTGGAGACTTGATGAGGTTACTGAACCATCACTTCAACTAGTGTGTAGCAGGGCACAGGAAGTTGTTCCCATGACGCCTACACCAATTGAAGTAGAAGCTTATGATAGTGATCATGAAGTTTCGGATCAAGTCACTACCGTACCTCGTAGGGTGACAAGGATGCGTACTACTTCAGAGTGGTACGCAATCCTGTCTTAGAGGTCATGTTGCTAGACAACAATGAACCTACGAGCTATAGAGAAGCGATGGTGGGCCCGGATTCCGATGAATGGCTCGAGGCCATAAAATCCGAGAAAGGATCCATGACTTTGGAAGAACTACTTGATGGTCGTAAGGCTATTGGGTATAGATGGATTTTAGAAGAAGACAGACAATGATGGTAAGTATCACCATTAAGAAAGCTCAACTTGTCGTTAAGATGTTTTCCGACAAGTTCAAGGAGTTGACTACGATGAGACTTTCTCACTCGTAGCGATGCTAAGAATTTGTTGGGATTATATTAGCAATTACTGCATGATTTATGAAATCTTGCAGATAGGATGTCAAAACATTGTTTCCTCGATGTTATACTTGAGGAAAGGTTGTATGTGATACAACCAGAAGGTTTTGTCAATCCTGAAAGACGCTAACAAATATGCAAAGCTCCAGCAATCCTTCTAAGGACTGGAGTAAGCATCTCGTAGTTGGAATGTACGCTTTGATGAGATGATCAAAGAATTTTGGGTTTATACGAAGTTTATGAGAAACTTGTATTTCCAAAGAAGTGAGTGGGAGCACTATAGCATTTCTGAAGAGTATATGTTGTTGACATATTGTTGATCGGAAATGATGTAGAATTTCTGGAAAGCATATAGGGTTATTTGAAAAGTGTTTTTCAATGGAAGACCTGGATTAAGCTACTTGAACATTGAGCATCAAGATCTATGAGGATAGATCAAAAATGCTTAATAGTACTTTCAAATGAGCACATACCTTGACATGATCTTGAAGGTGTTCAAGATGGATCAGTCAAAGAAGGAGTTCTTGCCTGAGTTGTAAGGTATGAAGTTAAGAGTTAAAGCTCGACCACGGCAGAAGAGAGACAAAGGACAAAGGTCGTTCCCTATGCTTCAGACGTAGGGTCTATAGTATGCTATGTTGTGTACCGCACCGGAAGTGTGTCTTGCCATGAGTCAGTCAAGGGGTACAAGAATGATCCAGAAATGGGGATCATTGGACAGCGGTCAAAAATTGTCCTTGGAGTAAATAAGGACATATTTCTCGATTATGGAGGTGATAAAGAGTTCGGCGTAAAGGGTTACATCGATGCAAGCTTTAACACCTATCCGAATGACTCTGAGTAGCAAACCGGATACGTATAATGGAGCAACCATTTGGAATAGCTCCAAGTGGAGCGTGGAAGCAGCATTTACAATATGACATAGAGAATTGCGAAGTACATACAGATCTGAATGTTGCAGACCCGTTGACTAAAACCTCTCTCACAAGCAAAACATGATCAAACCCCAGAACTCATTGAGTCTTAATCACATGATGATGTGAACTAGTTTAGCGACACTAGTAAACTCTTTGGATGTTGGTTACATGACGATGTGACTTGTGAGTGTTAATCACATGGCGATGTGAACTAGATTATTGACTCTAGTGCAAGTGGGAGACTGTTGGAAATATGCCCTAGAGGCAATAATAAATTGGTTATTATTATTATATTTCCTTGTTCATGATAATCGTTTATTATCCATGCTATAATTGTATTGATAGGAAACTCAGATACATGTGTGGGTACATAGACAACACCATATCCCTAGTAAGCCTCTAGTTGACTAGCTCGTTGATCAACAGATGGTTACGGTTTCCTGACCATGGACATTGGATGTCGTTGATAACGGGATCACATCATTAGGAGAATGATGTGATGGACAAGACCCAATCCTAAGCCTAGCACAAAGATCGTAGTTCGTATGCTAAAGCTTTCTAATGTCAAGTATCATTTCCTTAGACCATGAGATTGTGCAACTCCCGGATACCGTAGGAATGCTTTGGGTGTACCAAACGTCACAACGTAACTGGGTGGCTATAAAGGTGCACTACAGGTATCTCTGAAAGTGTCTGTTGGGTTGGCACGAATCGAGACTGGGATTTGTCACTCCGGTTAACAGAGAGGTATCTCTGGGCCCACTCGGTAGGACATCATCATAATGTGCACAATGTGACCAAGGGGTTGATCACGGGATGATGTGTTACGGAACGAGTAAAGAGACTTGCCGGTAACGAGATTGAACAAGGTATCGGGATACCGACGATCGAATCTCGGGCAAGTACAATACCGCTAGACAAAGGGAATTGTATACGGGATTGATTGAATCCTTGACATCGTGGTTCATCCAATGAGATCATCGTGGAACATGTGGGAGCCAACATGGGTATCCAGATCCCGCTGTTGGTTATTGACCGGAGAACGTCTCGGTCATGTCTGCATGATTCCCGAACCCGTAGGGTCTACACACTTAAGGTTCGATGACGCTAGGGTTATAAAGGAAGTTTGTATGTGGTTACCGAATGTTGTTCGGAGTCCCGGATGAGATCCCGGACGTCACGAGGAGTTCCGGAATGGTCCAGAGGTAAAGAATTATATATGGGAAGTCATGTTTTGATCACCAGAAAAGTTTCGGATTTTATCGGTAATGTACCGGGACCACCGGGAGGGTCCCGGGGGTCCACCAAGTGGGGCCACCATCCTCGGAGGGCTGCATGGGCCAAGTGTGGGAGGGGACCAACCCCAGGTGGGCTGGTGCGCCCCCCCAAGACGCCCATGCGCCAAGAGATAAGGGAAAGGGAGAGTCCTAAAGGGGGAAGGCACCTCCTAGGTGCCTTAGGGAGGATGGACTCCTCCCTGGCCGCACCCTTCCTTGGAGGAAGGGCCAAGGCTGCGCCCCCCCCCCCTCTTCCTTGCCCCTATATATAGTGGAGGGGAGGGAGGGCAACCGCACCTGAGTCCCTGGCGCCTCCCTCCCTCCCGTGACACCTCCTCCTCTCCCGCGGGTGCTTGGCGAAGCCCTGCAGGATTGCCACGCTCCTCCACCACCACCACGCCGTTGTGCTTCTGCTGGATGGAGTCTTCCTCAACCTCTCCCTCTCTCCTTGCTGGATCAAGGCATGGGAGACGTCACCGGCCTGTACGTGTGTTGAACGCGGAGGTGCCGTCCGTTCGGCACTAGGATCTCCGGTGATTTGGATCACGACGAGTACGACTCCTTCAACCCCGTTCTCTTGAACGCTTCCGCTTAGCGATCTACAAGGGTATGTAGATGCACTCTCCTTCCCCTCGTTGCTGGTTTCTCCATAGATAGATCTTGGTGACACGTAGGAAAATTTTGAATTTCTGCTACGTTCCCCAACAAACACTTCAAAGTCTTCTATCTTTTTTAGTAAGGGGTGCCCAAACAATATCAAAGATGACATCAAAAACATTCTTAATGTCCCTAATGAATCTTTGAACGAAAAGTACCTAGGGATGCCTTCTGATATAGGTACATCAAAGAATGGGGTCTTTAAGTACCTGAAAGACGGGTTATGGAGTAAGGTGAAGGGATGGATGGAAAAGTGTTTATCTTCTCAAGGGAAGGAAGTTTTGGTGAAATCAGTGGCACAATCAGTACCAGTTTTCTCAATGTCATGTTTCAAGTTACCAAGTGGACTTTGCGAACACTTAAACAAGCTGATAAGACAATTTTGGTGGGGCAGCAAAGAGGGCAAAAGGAAACCAGCTTGGGTTTCCTAGAAGGCCATGACCCAGCCAAAATTTATGGGAGGGCTAGGGTTTCGGGATTTCGAGCTCTTCAACCTAGCTCTCTTGGCAAGACAGTCCTGGAGACTACTGCAGCAACCAGAGTCTTTGTGTGCGAGAATATTGAAGGCAGTTTACTATCCTCAAACCACAATCCTAGATGCCGAACTAGGTAATAGGCCATCACAGGTATGGCGAGCGATTATGGAGGGGAGAGATGTCCTTAAGCAAGGGATCATAAGGAGAATTGGGGACGGCTCAACAACAAGAATTTGGACAGATAATTGGATTCCTAGGATCGCTTCGATGAGACCTTTTGCATGTCTCTCACTGAACCCTCCTTTGTTCGTAAGTGAGTTGATCAATTCACATAATGCAACATGGAATAAAGATGCCTTGGAAGCAAACTTTATCGCGGCGGTCACATTGGCAATCTTGGCGATACCAGTTTGTACAAGGCAGATGGACAATCACTGGGCTTGGAACTTCAAAAGGAACGGAATTTTTTTGGTAAGATCTGCTTACCGAATGCTTGCTGACACAAAACGAAGGAGGGAGGACTGGTTAGAAGGACGGTCGGGGTCCTCTGATATCGAAACTGAAGCAAAGTCTTGGGAGACGTTGTGGTCTGTCCAAGTCCCGGGGAAGATTCGACATTTTTTGTGGAGACTGTCCAAGCTATCAATCCCAACAGAGGATGTAAGGCATGCTAGAAAGATGGCGGATGATGACAAGTGCCAGCTTTGTGGGGTGAGAGATTCATGGCGACATTCTTTGTTCGAATGCTCAGTGGCAAGGTGTGTTTGGGCTCTGGTAGATGAAAACATTATTGATTTCTTACAGTCGTCAGCAGAGCCAAATGCCAGGGTATGGTTATTCTCAGCTTTTGATCATCTACCTCGAGACAGTCTGGTGTTGATGGTGGTGACCATGTGGGCAATATGGTGGGCACGGCGAAGGGCAATCCATGAGGGTGAAATGCAAAGCCCACACGCAACTCATGCTTTTGTCAGGAGCTTCTTAGCGGAACTGGCAATCATTCAAGCGGGAACGGCGAAACCAAGTGAGGAGTGACAGGCAGGTGCGGTACCTGCTGTTGGCCAAGGATGGAGGGCGCCTGAACCGGGGACTGTGAAAATTCAAGTTGACGGGGGAGTCTCAAAAAACAGAAGAAGAGGGGCGGCAGCTACCATCGGCAGGAACCATGAAGGACTCTTCCTGGGATCTTCGGCAATGGTATTTGATGAAATAACCGATCCACCAATGTTAGAAGCTTTAGCCTGCCGCGAGGCTCTTGCTCTAGCGCAGGATCTTTATGCAGATCACATTGTTATTGCATGTGACTGTAAAATTGTCGTGGAAGAAATCAAGTCGGGGTCAGAAGGAAGATATAGCAATATTATCAAGGATACAAGCCCAGGCGAGACTTTTTGTTTGATGTGACTTCATCTTTGAAGGTCGAAAGGGAAATGTAGATGCTCATAATTTAGCAAAGTTTTCAACTTCTTTAGATCAGGGGCGCCACGTGTGGCTGGGACTACCCCATGATCCCTTTGTTATTCCTGTAAACCGAGTCAATATGCAATAAAGTCGGGTTTACCACTCAAAAAAAAATATGACGCTCTTTGCGTCAAGTTGCTGGTGTTTCGCACAGAGCCTCCACTTGGCGAGCTTGTTGGGCCGTTTTCTGTTTCACTAGCGAGCGAGCGAGAACTCAGTGTGTCTGTTCCCTTCCCTTCTGTCTAAAAAAGAAATACCACGGTTGCAGGGATTCGAACCCAGGACCTTACACTATACGAAAAGTGGTACTACCAGTTGAGCCATCAATCGTTAGTGATTCTTTAGCAGCGCTAAGCTTAAAGAACCAAACACGCAACGCAGTTCAAAATATATATCTTGAATTTCAAAAGCATTGTTATTAAAAAAACGAAGGGATCTGTGACACACAAGCAAATTGCTGATTTGCAACAAAAAAAACGAAATGTTTGCAAAAATCAGGAAGATTTTTTTGAAACGGGAACTTTTTTAAATTCCAAGACAGAAATTGAAAACGCGAACATATTTGAAAAATGTGAAAACAAGAACATTTTCTGAAAATTTTAAACTGAACAATTTTCAAAACTCCTGAAAAAATGAAAACATGCACATTTTTGAAAATTGCGAGCAATTTTTGGAAATGAGAACATTTTTGAACTGCCCAATTTTTTTTGAAATTTGTGAACAAAAAGTTGAAACTGAACAATTTCAAAACTCCTTAAAAAAATGAAAACATGCGCATTTTTCAATTTTGTGAACAAATTTTGAAAGCGGGAACATGTTTTAAACCGCCTGAACATTTTTTGAAATTTGTGAACAAAAATTTGATACGGAACGATTTCGAAACACCTGAAAAAATTAAAACGTACACATTTTTTAAAATTCCGAACAATTTTTTGAAAACGGGAACATGTTTTGAACCGCCCGAACATTTTTTGAAATTTGTGAACAAGAATTTGGAACTGAACAATTTCGAAACTCAAAAGTAAGAGTGTGCACATTTTTCTGAATTTTTTTTTGAACAATTTTCAAAAATGGGAACATTTTTTGAAATTCCTGGGCAATTTTTGAACAAATTTTGAAAGCGGAAACATATCTCTTAAACCGAACATTTTTTAGTTTGTGAATAAAATTTGAAAAGACGAACACTTTTTAAAATTATAAAAATTTATAAAATTTATGAACAAAAATTTGAAAACAGGCACATTTTTTTTGCCTAGGCGAACAAAAAATTTGAAACTGCAGAAAATGATTTTGAAAAACATGAAACTTTTTTGAAGTTGCGAACAAATTATGAAATTCTGAACAAAGTTTTAAACCACGAACATTTTTTGAATTTTGAACAAATATTTAAAATGGGACATTTCATGAAATTATGAACATTTTTTGAAACAAAGCGAACAAATTTTGCAAGTTATGGACAAAATTTGAAAACAGGAACATTTTATGTAAAAATGAAAAAAAATTGTAAAATGCGAACATTTATTAAAAAGAAAAAGAAATCTGAGAAAGAAAATAAAATCAGAGAAAAAGAAACAAGTAAAGAAAATAAACAGAAAAAGGAAACAAGGTGAGAAAAGGAAAAAATAAATAGAAAAAAACTGAAAAGAAAGAAATCCGGTTCAGGAACCTTCTAGAAGGTTCCCAAAACCGTAAAAAAACCGGCTGGGAACCTTCAGAAGGTTCTCCAAACCGGGAACGCTGAAAATGCGCAGACGGGCGGGCCCAAAACCGAACGATCGTCTGATCACCTGTGCCAAGTAGCGTCTGTTTGCCGCAGAGAGCGACAAATAGGGAGTTCCGTTGTGCCAGGCTGCTCTTGCGCTGCCGTGCTAGTCCTCTTGTCAACCATGATGGGTGCATAGAGTTATACTCCCTCCGTTCCTTTATATAAGGTGTATTTCTTTTTTGAAAAGTCAAACGAGTGCAAGTTTGACCGAGTTTTTAGAAAAATTTATCAACATTCACAATAAGAAATTTATATCATTTGATTCATCATGAAAATTAGTTTCATATTTTATCTACTAGGTAATGCAGATGTTGTTATTTTATTCTGTAAGCTTGGTCAAACATTCAAATGGTTGACTTGCACGGAAACCAATACACCTTATATTCTGGAACGGAGGGAGTACTATATAATAAAAAAATTCAAAAAAAAAGAATTAAAAAAGGTGAAGATTCATGTCTTTCTCCATAAAATGGCAAATATCTATGGGGTTTACACGCTAGAGCATCATACCTTGTATTTGCAAATCAATGGTTACGAGGTACGTCTTATAAAGGTCACACCCATCTTTTCTGGTGGTGTGAAGTGACATATTACATGTGTGACACTTGTCACAATCTAGGATTTTTTACTTTTTTGTATATTTAATTTTTTAAAATGTTTTATCTCTTGAACTGTGCATCCAATACATAAAGCGTTACAACCGTTGGGTTTTTCGCGTTGAGAGCTTCAAAACTAAATCTCATGTTAATAGTTTTGGACGATTTTTTTTCCAAAAAAATGAAAAGAAAAAAATCAGAAACAAAAGAACAGAAAAACATGAAAAACATGAAAAGAAACGGAAACAGAAATCCAGAAGCAAAGAGTGTTTTCACTTTTTTTAGGATACATTTTTTGAAAAGCAAGACATGCTTCGGCGTGAAGCACGTTTGTGCTTCACACATCTATGCTTCTCACTTTGGGGAAGCACAACTGTACTTTTTTCACATGGTGTGCTTCACGCGAGGAAAACAGAAAAATAAACTTTTCACAAAAACCTAAGAAAAAACAGAAAAATCCAAAACCTCGGAGAGTTCCAAAAAACCAAGGAAGAGCTCTGCCTGCATCTACCACTACACATGTCCCGTCTGAACTTCGTGAGATACGCCATGCTAGAACACCCGCGCATTAAAAAATGGCAGGATTCTCGCCCAATCAAGACGACAGGTTTATGTGGACTCCGGCGGCGATCGCTAGAGGATGTAGAAACCCTAGTGAACAGGGGACGGGTTACTGCCTACGCAAAACCTCCGCACCTCAAATGCTCCGTTAGATGGGCTAGGCCCATCGCACAGGGTAGACATGCATATGACCAGATCTTGCACACGTACACACATTTTTCCTTCACTTTTTTAACGTTTAATAATTTTAGAAATTTTTATATATAGATAAACATTACAAAAATCTATATATGTATTTTCAAATTTATTCATCCAGCCTAAAAAATGTTCACGATATTTACAAAGATGTTCGTATCATTCGACACATTTTTTAGATGTTTAATAATTGTCCATGACATTTAAAGCAAACATGCTTCGCAATTGGCGAAAATGTTGATGACCTACGAAACATGTCTGTAGCATTGAAGTTTTTTTTTCATAATATATTTTTTTTCGAATGCTTTAGAAATGTCTGTGTAAAATGTAAAATGTTCAAACATATATTATAATATTGGTTAATGTTTATTTTAAAAATAAAATGTTTAACATGTATTAGAAATGTTCAACTTGTATTTAAAAATGTAAAACATTTGGAAAATATTCATGAAATGTACAAAATTGTTCGTAGATGATTTAAAAAATGTTCATGACACATAACATAAAATATTTGTCCCATCTTAAAAATTGTTCATATCATTTAACAAATGTTCAGATAAATGAAAAGTATTGCTTGCACAATTGGTAAAGAATGTTCATGACAAAATTATCGTAGACTAAAACTAGAAGGACTAAAATAAAAATCATGAATTTGAAATAGGTAAAAAAAAGAAACAAAAAATTGATGGAAAGAGGTAAAAGGAAAAAAAGTAAAAAAGAATAAAAAGAAACAGACAAACAGAATAAGGAAAAGATAGAAATAAAAGAAATAAAAAAACCAGTCAAAATTCCTAAAACTAATGCATATTCGAAGTGTAAGGTAGAAGCTTCTTAAACCACTCGCAAAGAACCCTTTGTTGGCTCGTTGCACTCAGGCGAGCACAACATCCATCTCGCAACAAGGGGGATATAGCAATTGCGGCTACAAGCGAGACCCAAAAAAAAACCTATTCAACGCGTTAAGTTTTTCTTTTTGAGACAATTCAACGCTTAAGTGTTAGTTGGTGCTTCAATGCACAGGGGTCACGCGACATGGGTCGGCCCATGACCTGCCATGTAGCGCTAGCTCACTCACTCATTCTTTTTGCTCGCTTGTTCATTTTTCTTTCCTTTTGCAAGCTACAGTGAAACAAAAGTTTACAAGTTCAGGGAAAGAACCGATTGCTGTTTTTAAAGTTCAGGAATTAAAAAAAAATCAAGATTTGAAAACATTCATGAATTTAGAAAAGTTCATGAATTTGAAATCTTTTGCAAATTTTAAAATATGAATTTGAAAAAAGTTCGAGAATTTTAAAAATAGTGATTCTTAAAAAAATCATGGAATCAAAAGAAATTCATGAATTTGGGAAAAATAGCAATATTTATATAGTTCGCATGTTTGAAAAAATGTTAACGACCTTGAAAAAAGTTCACAATTTTGGAACAAGCTATAGTTTTAGAAAAAAAGAATTTGAAATATATTTTCATGAATTTATAAAACGATCATTGAAAATTTTAAAATTTGTATGTTTTATAAAGTGAAACAAAATAAAAAGGTAAAAAAAGAAAATAAAGGAAACATGAAAGAACCAAACAAAACCGAGTGAAAACTAGAAATAAACACTACAATTATAAAAAGGAAAAGGAGAATCAAACCTGAAGGAGGAGGCAAGGCCCCCTCAATGTGTATTGGACTATTCATTAGGGAACCACCAATTTATCCGATTAGACCTCCCGCGGGGTAGTGGAAGCTACCTAAAACCCTGTGGAAGTTTAGCGAACTACTTGTGGCTATAAGCGCCAAATAGGAATCGCGGCTCCAGGCATCCAAAAGAAAACAAGGCGTGTAATTTTGCATTGCTAGTTTAGATCCTAGTTTTCTTTGGTGTACAAGCAGATGAAATGAATCTTTTTTTTTTTGCCTCTCTAAGGCTTCATACTGCATTCTCGAAATATAAAGGCTTCCTACTCCATGTTAAAATATTTATTTACACACCTACAGTTACCACATTTAAAACGAGAGCTTTCTCAAAACAACTAGTACTACTTTCAACTCGTGAGCATGCCTTTTCTTGATTAGTCAAAGCAACCGCGTGCGCATGCTGCCCTATCCACAGACATCCCGTATTCTGAGAACTTCCCAGCACTTCATATTCTATTTCTTTTTGACGCTCACGCATCTGCGCCCCCCACTATATAATCATTTTCTGACAAGACATTTTGATCTTCCACGGTGACAAGTACTACTGAGTTTTGTATCTTATGGACGGCATCATCTCCACTTTGATGTCCAGTGCACCCTTTGCTAAATTGTTCTGCCTTATATACGCGGAAACTTCCTTGTGCAAGCATATAAAAATTGATGTTTTTTTTTTTGCGAGGGTACACAAATTGATGTTGAAGGAGCTAAGGTGGTGAATGACGCTGGGCGGATCGATTCCTCCAAGAGAAAGAATGGATCACGACTCTGACATGCCAAATCGTAGTACTTCCTCTGTTCACTTTTATAAGACATTTTAGACTATTCAAACAGTACCCAAAAAAGTTCAAAGCTAGCTGTCCAAAATATCTTATAGAAACAAACGGAGGGAGTAGTAGTAATATACTAGTACCTTTGTTCCTAAGTATAAAACGTTTTGGCAGTTTAAGATGAAATCGTTGTTAAAAAAGAATCTTATGTGGAATTACTGTTACCGTACGAGTAAAATACACTACTAATCTATAAACTATGTACAATTTAGAGAGAAGGTAGGTACATGTCATCGGTGGAGTTTTTTTTTAACATCAGTACAACACAAGCGCTCATATACATCATCTTGAGATTTAAGAAGTCACCGTAGGCGCCTCGTCGTCGACGGAAACGTCTTCTCCCACTGAATGCGCATCGCCGGAAATCCTGAAATAAATCTAGGAATAAATGCAAGCATCGGGATTTGAACTCTGGTGGGCTGTGGATACCACAGTCCCTCTAACCATCCAACCACAGGTTGGTTCGCTGTCATTGGTGGAGTTGACATGTAAACGACCGCGGGACGCGGGACGTATTGAAGTATACTTACAAGAGACGGACAACAATGATTTTTAATTGGTTTGGCCACAACTATCCAATTGATTGGTGAAATGGGCGTAAACGTTCGCCGAACAACGGATCAAAATTACACTGAAAGAGACAACGGGGATGATTTTTAACTGGGTTTTGCCACAATCACCCGAATGGGGGTAAATGACCGCTTACAACGAATCGAAGTATAATGATAAGGGACGTAATACGGGACGTAATCTCGTTGAGAGATAGAACCATGAGCATCTTTAAGATGCTCAATCCCAATCAATCTATCAACACAAGGCAAGCTTTTCTCAAGACATTTATTTTGAATTATAGACGGGTTTTAGGGTTTCCGTGACATGATGGATTGTTGAATTATAAATAGGCTTTAGCCCGTATAATGAATAATTCTGGCAATTTCTCAAAGGCCCATGTGGGGTTTCATGACATGGTGGTCAGCTTAGTCCCATCCCGCTTGTGTGATGATAGTTCAGATACCCAACCGGCGACAACCTATATATATTGGAAGCGTTCGCAACTCTTACCACCATCATAACAAATTACATCTTCTCTATCTCGTTGGTACTGCTTCTGGCTAACTCCATCCTGACAACCACGTGCACGGTGTTCGAAAGAGCACGCACGGGGAACCCCGTCCTTTGTGATCCTGCACCCAAAGAAGGGCGATAAGGTTTTCGAGGGAGCGTCTCGGTGCAAATGCTCATTATTATTCATCTACATTCATGACTTTAATTACTTCCTCGACCTCCCCCACCGACACCATGAGTGGCATGACTAATACGTCGATTTTGCATCATTATTTTTTACTGTTATTTATCTCGTTTCAGTGTCATATTTCACAATATGATGCAATTCTAATGCATTTTCTCTCCTAAACTGCAAGATACATCAAGAGATGAAGATTACCGGCAACTGAAAATCTGACCAGAAAAAGCAACATTAGAGATAGCAATTCTTCGGAGCTCAAACGATGATGGATTTTTGAAGAACTAATTAGGAATATAAGAAGAATTACGGAGCAAAAATATGCCAGAGGGGACCACGGCCTGTCAACATGGACAGGTGGCGTGGCCACCCCCCTAGCCGTGCCATATGTCCATGTGAGGCCGTGACGGCTCACCTCCCGACGTCCTTTGGGTATAAAATCCCATTTGCCCTAAAAGATCATAGAAATTTTTTGGGACTTCTCGCCACCGTCTCGAGGCGGAACCAGGACAGAGCACTTTTGCTCTCTACTACTTGTGAGCTGCGTTGAGATTTCCTCAAAGAGAAGAGGATGATGCAGTACATTAGAGATAAGTATTTCCTTCAGTTAAGAACCAAGGTTATCAATCCAGTAGGAGAACCACGCGAAACCTTGTTAACAACACCTACATACAAAAGAGCAAATACTTGCACCCAACGTGATCAAGGGGGTTCTTAATCCCCTCAGTGTTTATTTGCAAGGATCAAATCTGGTAGTGATAGTTATATAGATAGATAAAAATATAAAATAAAATAATGGTAAATAAATTGCAGCAAGGTATTTTTGGATTTTATATATGATAAAAGTAGACCCGGGGGCCATAGTTTTCAATAGAGGAATCTCTCTCGAACAAAAAGCGTAGGTGGGTAAACAAATTACCATTGGGCAATTGATAGAAAAGCGCATAGTTATGATGATATTCAAGGCAATGGTCATGTATATAGGCATCACGTCCTAGACAAGTAGACTGACTCCTGCCTGCATCTACTACTATTACTCCACCCATCAATTGCTATCCAACATGCATCTAGAGTATTGAGTTCATGAAAAACGGAGTAACGCCTTAAGCAAGATGACATGATGTAGACAAAGTAAGTTCAACCAATATGAATAAAACTAGTCGTTTCCCCCTTAATGGCAACAATACAAACACATGTCTTGTCCCCTTTGTTACTCGGATATAGAGCACCGTAAGATTGAACCCATTACAAAGCATCTCTCGCATTGCAAGATAAATCAATCTAGTTGGCCAAACCAAATGGGTAGATCGGAGAGAAATACAAAGCTATAATAATCATGCATAAATGAATTCAGAGAAGACTCAATTAATATTTATGAATAATCTGATCATAATCCCACAATTCATCTGATCCCAACAAACACTCCGTGAAAGAAGATTACATCAAATAGAACTACAAGAACATCGAGGAGAACATTGTATTGAAGATCAAAGAGAGAAAAGAAGCCATGGACCCGTCGGTCTGTGGTAAACTACTCACACATCATCGGAAGGGCAACAATGTTGATGTAGAAGCCCTTCGTGATCGATTCCCCTCCGACAGGGTGTCATAAAATGCCTCCAGATGGGATCATGGAAGAATAGAAACTTGAAGCAGCGAAAAAAGTATTTTGGGTAGCGATTCTCTAAAAAATTATAGATATGTTGGAGACATATTATTCTCCAGCGTAGCGACTCCATCGGGGGTACCTCCCTTCAGGAGGAAAAAAAATCAAAGCCTTCATCGTCACCAACACTCCTCTCGTCATGTGAATCATCGTCTTCATCAACGTCTTCATCAGCACCACCTCATCTATGAACCCTCATTCATCTCTTCTGCCTAATCTTTGTATCAAATCTCGGAGTGGTATCTGGGAGGTGCTAGTAGTGTTGATTATATCTTGTAGTTGATGGTGGTTGGTTTAATTGGTGGAAGATTGTTATGTTTAGATTGTTAATCATATATGTATACGCGCTGATCATGATCCATATGATGAGTTGTGAGTAGTTCTGTTTGTTATTAAGGACATGAGAGAAGTCTTGTTATTAGTAATCATGTGAAGTTGATTACCGTTCAACATTGTGATATTATGATGTGTTGTTCTTCCTCTAATGGTGTTATGTGAATGTCGACTACATTGACACTTCACCGTCTTTGGGCCTAGGGGAATAAGTTTTGTAGATGATGGGTTGACATAAACCTAAACCCCAATTTATAAATTGTTCTATGAGAGGCTATTTTGGATTCACATGTTTAATGAGACAGTTAGATTTGTCTTAATTAGTTCTCTTGTATTTTTGGATGCTTGCATGGAGGGTATAATCACAAGTTGGTATTTGTTCAAGTAAGAATAGTACTTCAGCTCTGGTACACCCACATAACACTTATCAAGGTGATGAACATTAAGTCAATGAATCTTGGTTAAAGTAACTTGGCGATATTCTTGTGTGTTCTCAAGAGTGTTTTAATCACTATAAAAAGTATTATCAGCTTGTCCTTATCACAATTAAGGATTTAGCCACTTGTTGCACCTTGCTAGTTACTTGTTACTTGTTACTAATTGTCTTGCTATCAAACTATCCATCAAAACTATCTTATGGCACTTGCAGCGAAATCCTTGCTGAAAATTGTCTATCAATTCCTTCTGCTCCTAGTTGGGTTCGACACTCTTACTTATAGAAAAGGATACGATGGATCCCCTATACTTGTCTGTCATCAGTGATCAACGCCACGCTGGAGTTGTCGCTGTGACTTTGTTCTTTCTGTCTGGAGGGTTGATCTTTCATCGCTTATTTACTAGTTCATGTGTTATTGTACTTGTTGTTACCATAGATTTACATGTTCTATGGGCATGTTCGGAGGTTTTCCACCTTCTCAAAACTACAGAAAACCAGCTTCTCATCGTGGCTTCTTGCTCCAGCCAATGATTCCAATCCTGCTCGACTTCGACTCCAACTTCTCTCAATGATTCAGCCCACCTGGGCGGGGTTGTTGCCTGTTCCGGCGCGTTGGGCCGGCTGGAGGCAGCCCATGTAGAGGCCAGAGGTGAGGCAGACTCCTGCGAGTTGAGGACGACATCAATGGCGTCGGTGCTTAGGTCGTGGTCTCGGGGTTGCTCCCTTTGGGTTGTGTCGACGGGAACTGGCAGGGATTGGCCTCAAACGACTTGATCTATCGCTGGGAAGGAGCGGCATCCGGGGACTGAGCGGCAGCGCGCGCGGCAGCGGTAGGGTTAGCGGAACGACCAGAGGAGATGTCGCTCGATAGGTTTTCTGGGGAGGGGAACGAATCGGTAAGTTTGGCGTTGGCATACCAGCGTAATTTGGGCAAACTCCAGCTTTCAGTTTCAGTGGAGCTCGGCCAATGCTGCTCCACGTTTCTGCACTACCATCGGGCCTAGCTTCGAGAAGTTAGTGAAGGAAATATACCCTAAGGCAATAATAAAGTTATCATTTATTTCCTTATTTCATGATAATTTTTTATTATTAATGCTAGAATTGTATTAACCGAAAACTTAGTACATGTGTGATTACATACACAAACCTATAGTCCCTAGTATGCCTCTACTTGACTAGCTCATTAATCAAAGATGGTTATGTTTCCTAACCATAGACATGTGTTGTCATTTGATAAACGGGATCGCATCATTAGGAGAATGATGTGATGGACATGACCCATCCGTTACCTTAGCATTATGATCGTTACAGTTTCATTGCTACTGCTTTCTTCATGACTTATACATGTTTCTCAGACTATGAGATTATGCAACTCCCGAATACCGGAAGAACACCTTGTGTGCTATCAAACGTCACACCATAAATGGGTGATTATAAAGATGCTCTACAGGTCTCTCTGAAGGTGTTTGTTGGGTTGGCATAGATCGAGATTAGGATTTGTCACTCCGTGTTTCGGAGAGGTATCTCTAGGCCCTCTCGGTAATACTCATCACTATAATCCTTGCAAGCATTGTGACTAATGAGTTAGTTGCAGGATGAAGTATTACAAAACGAGTAAAGAGACTTGCCGGTAACAAGATTGAACTAGGTATGATGATACCGACGATCGAATATCGGGCAAGTAACATACCGATGACAAAGGGAACAACGTATGTTGTTATGCGGTTTGACCGATAAGGATCTTCGTAGAATATGTAGGAGCCAATATGAGCATCCAGGTTCCACTATTGGTTATTGACCGGAGATGTGTCTCGGTCATGTCTACATAGTTCTCGAACCCGTAGGGTCCGCACGCTTAACGTTCGATGACGATATGTATTATGAGTTATGTATTTTTGATTACCGAAGTTTGTTCAGAGTCCCGGATGAGATCACAGACATGACGAGGAGTCTCAAAATGGTCGATACATAAATATTGATATATTGGACCATGTTATTCAGACATCGGAAGTGTTTCGGGAAGTTTCGGGTAAAACTGGAATGTTGGAGGGGTTACCGGAACCCCCCGGGGGAACTAATGGGCCACCATGGGCATTAGTGGAGAGAGAGGAGGGCAGCCAGGGCAGCCCCCCCCCTTGGAGTCCGAATAGGACAAGTGAAGGGGGCGGCGCCCCCCTTTCCTACTCCCTCTCCCTCTCCTTCCTTCCCCCTCTCTTCCTTGTGATGGAATCCTACTAGGACTAGTAGTCCTAGTAGGACTCCCTCTCCTTTGGCGTGCCCCTAGGGGTCGGCCGTCCTCCCCCTTGCTCCTTTATATAGGGGGCAGGAAGGCACCCTAGAACACACAATTTTCTCTTAACCGTGTGCGGTGCCCCCCTCCACAGTAACACACCTCGATCATACCATCGTAGTGCTTAGGCGAAGCCCTACACCGGTAACATCATCATCACTATCGCCATGCCATCATGCTGACGGAACTCACCCTCGTCCTCAACTGGATCAAGAGTACGAGGGACATCATCGAGTTGAACGTGTGCTATACGCGGAGGTGCCATACATTCGGTACTTGATCTGTTGGATCGCAAAGAAGTTCGACTACATCAAGCGCGTCATTGAGACGCTTCCGCTTTCGGTCTACGAGGGTACATGGACACACTCTCCCCTCTTGTTGCTATGCATCACCTAGATAGATCTTGTGTGATCGTAGGATTTTTTTTTTGAAATTACCGCATTCCCCAATAGTGGCATCCGAGCCAGGTCTATGCGTAGATGTTATATGTACGAGTAGAACACAAAGAGTTGTGGGTGATAATAGTCATACTGCTTACCACCAACGTCTTACTTTGATTCGACGGTATTGTTGGATGAAGCAGCCCGGACCGACATTACATGACCGCGTTCATGAGACTGGTTATACCGACGTGCTTTTGCACATAGGTGGCTGGCGGGTGTCTGTTTCTCCAACTTTAGTTGAATCGAGTTTGACTACGGCCGGTCCTTGTTGAAGTTTAAAACAGCACACTTGACGAAAAATCGTTGTGGTTTTGATGCGTGGGTAAGAACGGTTCTTGCTAGAAGCCCGTAGCAGCCATCTAAAACTTGCAACAACAAAGTAGAGGACGTCTAACTTGTTTTTGCAGGGCTTGTTGTGATGTGATATGGTCAAGACATGACGTGATACAAATTGTTGTATGAGATGATCATGTTTTGTAACAGAGTTATCGGCAACTGGCAGGAGCCATATGGTTGTCGCTTTATTGTATGCAATGCAATTGCCATGTAATTGTTTTACTTTATCACTAAGCGGCAACGATAGTCGTAGAAGCAATAGTTGGCGAGATGACAACGATGCTACGATGGAGATCAAGGTGTCGCGTCGGTGACGATGGAGATCATGACGATGCTTTGGTGATGAAGATCATGAGCACAAGATGATGATGTCCATATCATGTCACATATTTTGTTTGCATGTGATGTTTATCTTTTATGCATCTTATTTTGCTTAGTACGGCGGTAGCATTATAAGATGATCCCTTACTAAATTTCAAGGTATAAGTGTTCTCCTTGAGTATGCACCGTTGCTATAGTTCGTCGTGCCAAGACACCACGTGATGATCGGGTGTGATAAGCTCTACATTCACATACAATGGGTGCAAGCTAGTTTTGCACATGCAGAATACTCGGGTTAAACTTGACGAGCCTAGCATATGCAGATATGGCCTCAGAACACTGAGACCGAAAGGTCAAATGTGAATCATATAGTAGATATGATCAACATAGTGATGTTCACCATTGAAAACTACTCCATCTCACGTGATGATCAAACATGGTTTAGTTGATTTGGATCACGTGATCATTTAGATGACTAGATGGATGTCTATCTAAGTGAGAGTTCTTAAGTAATATGATTAATTGAACTTTAATTTATCATGAACTTAGTCCTGATAGTTATTTTGCATGTCTATGTTATCGTAGATCAATGGCCCGTGCTACCGTTCCTTTGAATTTTAATGCGTTCCTAGAGAAAGCTAAGTTGAAAGATGATGGCAGCAACTACACGGATTGGGTCTGTAACTTGTTGCACAGAAGAATTACGTCCTGGAAGCACCGCTAGGGGCTAGGCCTGCTGCAGATGCTACTGATGACATTAAGAACGTCTGGCAGAGCAAAGCTGATGACTACTTGATAGTTCAGTGTGCCATGCTTTACGGCTTAGAATCGGGACTTCAAAGACATTTTGAACATCATGGAGCATATGAGATGTTCCAAGAGTTGAAGTTAATATTTCAAGAAAATGCCTGAGTTGAGAGATATGAAGTATCCAACAAGTTCTATAACTGCAAAATGGAGGAGAATAGTTCTGCCAGTGAACACATACTCAAAATGTCTGGGTACCATAACCACTTGACTCAGTTGGGAGTTAATCTTCTTGATGATAGTGTCATTGACAAATTTCTTCAATCATTGCCACCAAGCTATAAAGGCTTCATGATGAACTATAATATGCAAGGGATGAACAAGACAATTCCCGAGCTCTTCGCAATGCTAAAAGCTGCGGAGGTAGAAATCAAAAAGGAGCATCAAGTATTGATGGTCAACAAGACCACTAGTTTCAAGAAAAAGGGCAAAGGGAAGAAGGGGAACTTCAAGAAGAATGGAAAGAAAGTAGCTGCTCAGGAGAAGAAACCCAAGTCTGGACCTAAGCCTGAAACTGAGTGCTTCTACTGCAAAGGGACTGGTCACTCGAAGCGGATCTGCCCCAAATATTTGGCGGATAAGAAGGATGGCAAAGTGAAAGGTATATTTGATATACATGTTATTGATGTGTACCTTACTAATGCTCGTAGTAGTGCCTGGGTATTTGATACTAGTTCTGTTGCTCATATTTGCAACTCAAAATAGGGGCTACGGATTAAAGGAAGATTGGCTAAGGACGAGATGATGATGCGCATGGGAAAGGGTTCCAAGGTCGGTGTGATCGCCGCGAGCATGCTACCTCTACATCTACCTTCAGGATTAGTTTTAAACCTGAATAATTGTTATTTGGTGTCAACGTTGAGCGTGATCATTATATCTGGATCTTGTTTGATGTGAGACGGTTATTCATTTAAATCAGAGAATAATGGTTGTTCTATTAATATGAGTAATATCTTTTATGGTCATGCACCCTTGCTGAGTGGTCTATTTTTGTCGAATCTCGATCGTGATGATACACATGTTCATAATATTGAAGCCAAAAGATGCAAAGTTGATAATGATAGTGCAACTTATTTTTGGCACTGCTGTTTGGGTCATATCGGTGTAAAGCGCATGAAGAAACTCCATACTGATGGACTTTTGGAAACACTCGATTATGAATCACTTGGTGCTTGCGAACCATGTCTCATGGGCAAGATGACTAAAACTTCGTTCTCCAGAACAATGGAACGAGCTACTAACTTATTGGAAATAATACATATAAGATGTATGCGGTCCAATGAGTGTTGAGGCTCATGGCGGGTATCGTTATTTTCTTACCTTCACAGATGATTTGAGCAGATATGGTTATATCTACTTAATGAAGCATAAGTCTGAAACATTTGAAAATTTAAAAGAATTCCAGATTGAAGTGGAAAATCATCGTAACAAGAAAATAAAGTTTCTATGATCTGATCGTGGAGGTGAATATTTGAGTTACGATTTTGGTCTTCATTTGAAACAATGTGGAATAGTTTCACAACTTACGCCACCTGGAATACCACAACGAAATGGTGTGTCCGAACATCGTAACCGTACTTTATTGGATATGGTGCGATCTATGATGTCTCTTACTGATTTACCACTATGGTTTTGGGGTTATGCTTTAGAGACGGCTGCATTCACTTTAAATAGGGCACCATCAAAATCCATTGAGACGACGCCTTATGAGCTGTGGTTTGGCAAGAAACCAAAGTTGTCGTTTCTTAAAGTTTGGGGCTGCAATGCTTATGTGAAAAAGCTTCAAGCTGATAATCTCGAACCCGAATCGGAGAAGTGCGTCTTCATAGGATACCCAAAGGAAACTGTTGGATACACCTTCTATCGCAGATCCGAAGGCAAGATATTTGTTGCTAAGAATGGATTCTTTCTAGAGAAGGAGTTTCTCTCGAAAGAAGTGAGTAGGAGGAAAGTAGAACTTGACGAGGTAATTGTACCTTCTCCCTTATTGGAAAGTAGTTCATCACAAAAATCAGTTCCGATGATTCCTACACCAATTAGTGAGGAAGCTAATGATGGTGATCATGAAACTTCAGATCAAGTTACTACCGAACCTCGTACGTCTTCCAGAGTGAGATCCGCACCGGAGTGGTATGGTAATCTTGTTCTGGAAGTCATGTTACTAGACCATGGTGAACCTACGAACTATGAGGAAGCAATGATGAGCCCAGATTCCGCAAAATGGCTTGAGGCCATGAAATCTGAGATGTGATCCATGTATGAGAACAAAGTGTGGACTTTGGTGGATTTGCCCGATGATCGGCAAGCGATAGAAAATAAATGGATCTTCAAGAAGAAGACCGATGCTGACGGTAGTGTTACTGTATACAAAGCTCGACTTGTTGCAAAAGGTTTTCGACAAGTTCAAGGAGTTGACTATGATGAGACTTTCTCATCCGTAGCAATGCTTAAGTCTGTCCGAATCATGTTAGCAATCGCCGCATTTTATGATTATGAAATTTGGCAGATGGATGTCAAAACTGCATTCCTGAATGGATTTCTGCAAGAATAGTTGTATATGATGCAACCAGAAGGTTTTGTCGATCCAAAGGGTGCTAACAAAGTGTGCAAGCTCCAGCGATCCATTTATGGACTGGTGCAAGCCTCTCGGAGTTGGAATAAACGCTTTGATAGTGTGATCAAAGCATATGGTTTTATACAGACTTTTGGAGAAGCCTGTATTTACAAGAAAGTGAGTGGGAGCTCTGTAGCATTTCTAATATTATATGTGGATGACATATTGTTGATTGGAAATGATATATAATTTCTGGATAGCATAAAGGGATACTTGAATAAGAGTTTTTCAATGAAAGACCTCGAAGAAGTTGCTTATATATTGGGCATCAAGATCTATAGAGATAGATCAAGATGCTTAATTGGATTTTCACAAAGCACATACCTTGATAAAGTTTTGAAGAAGTTCAAAATGGATCAGTTAAAGAAAGGGTTCTTGCCTATGTTACAAGGTGTGAAGTTGAGTCAGACTCAATGCCCGACCACTACAGAAGATAGAGAGAAAATGAAAGTCATTCCCTATGCTTCAGATATAGGTTCTATCATGTATGTAGTGCTGTGTACCAAACCTGATGTGTGCCTTGCTATAAGCATAGCAGGGAGGTACCAAAGTAATCCCGGAGTGGAGCACTGGACAGCGGTAAAGAACATCCTAAAATACCTGAAAAGGACTAAGGATTGTTTGTGGAGGTGACAAAGAGCTCGTCATAAACGGTTACGTCGATGCAAGCTTTGACACTGATCCGTATGACTCTAAGTCGCAAATCGGATACATATTTTTATTGAATGGAGGAGCTGTCAGTTGGTGCAGTTCCAAGAAGAGCATCGTGGCGGGATCTACGTGTGAAGCAGAGTACATTGCTACTTCAGAAGCAGCAAATGAAGGAGTCTAGATGAAGGAGTTCATATCTAATCTAGGTGTCATACCTAGTGCATCGGAACCAATGAAAATCTTTTGTGACAATACTGGTGCAATTGCCTTGGCAAAGGAATTCAGATTTCACAAGAGAACCAAGCACATCAAGATACGCTTCAATTCCATCCGTCATCAAGTGTCAGAGGGGGATACAGAGATTTGCAAGATACATACGGATCTGAATGTTACAGACCCGTTGACTAAGCCTCTTCCACGAGGAAAACATGATCAACACCAAAACTCCATGGGTGTTAGAATCATTACTTTGTAATCTAGATTATTGACTTTAGTGCAAGTGGGAGACTTAAGGAAATATTCCCTAGAGGCCATAATAAAGTTATTATTTATTTCCTTAGTTCATGATAAATGTTTATTATTCATGCTAGAATTGTATTAACCGGAAACTTAGTACATGTGTGAATACATAGACAAACAAAGTGTCCCTAGTATGCCTCTACTTGACTAGCTCGTTAATCAAAGATGGTTATGTTTCCTAACCATAGACATGTGTTGTCATTTGATAAATGGGATCACATCATTCTAATGATGTGATGGACACAACCCATCTGTTAGCTTAGCATTATGATCGTTACTATTTCATTGCTACTGCTTTATTCATGACTTATACATGTTCCTCAGACTATGAGATTATGCAACTCCTGAATACTAGAAGAACACCATGTGTGCTATCAAACGTCACAACGTAAATGGGTGATTATAAAGATACTCTATAGGTGTCTCCGAAGGTGTTTGTTGGGTTGACATAGATTGAGATTAGGATTTTTCACTTCGTGTTTCGGAGAGGTATCTCTGGGCCCTCTCGGTAATACTCATCACTATAAGCCTTGCAAGCATTGTGACTAATGAGTTAGTTGTGGGATGAAGTATTACATAACGAGTAAAGAGACTTGCCGGTAACGAGATTGAACTAGGTATGATGATACCGATGATCAAATCTCGGGCAAGTAACATACCGATGACAAAGTGAACTGTTGGGTAACGCGGTAATTTAAAAAAAAATCCTACGGTCACGCAAGATCTATCTATGTGATGCATGACAACGAGTGGGGAGAGTGTGTCCACGTACCCTCGTAGACCGAAAGCGGAAGTGTTATGACAACGCGGTTGATGTAGTCGTACGTCTTCACGATCCGACCGATCTTAGCACCAAACGTACGGCACCTCTGCGATTAGCACACGTTAAGCTCGGGGACGTCCTTCGTACTCTTGATCTAGTTTAGACCGAGGGAGAGTTTCGTCAACACGACGGCGTGGTGACGGTGATGATGAAGTTACCGGCGCAGGGCTTCGCCTAAGCACGACGACGATATGACCGAGGTGTGTAACTGTGGAGGGGGGCACCGCACACGGCTAAACAATGTCAGCTTGTGTCTATGGGGTGCCCCCTCCCCCGTATATAAAGGAGTGGAGGGGGGGCAGTGCTACCTCTTGAGCATGCGTTGGTTTTTCCCTTAAAGAGGAAAGGGTGATGCAGCAAAGTAGCATAAGTGTTTTCCCTCAGTTTTTGAGAACCAAGGTATCAATCTAGTAGGAGGCTCCTCAAAAGTCCCACGCACCTACACAAACAAACAAGAACCTCACAACCAACGCGATAAAGGGGTTGTCAATCCCTTCATGGTAACTTGCGAAAGTGAGATCTGATAGAGATAATAAGATAAGATAAATATTTTTGGTATTTTTATGATATAGATTGGAAAATAAAAGATGCAAATAAAAGTATATGGAAAACTTGTTTGATAAAAGATAGACCCAGGGGCCATAGGTTTCACTAGTGGCTTCTCTCAAGGTAGCATAATTATTACGGTGGGTGAACAAATTACTATCGAGCAATTGATAGAAAAGTGCATAGTTATGAGAATATCTAGGCATGATCATGTATATAGGCATCACGTCCGCAACAAGTAGACCGAAACGATTCTGCATTTACTACTATTACTCCACACAGTGACCGACTCCTGCCTGCATCTAGAGTATTAAGTTCATGAAGAACACAGTAACGCATTAAGCAAGATGGCATGATCTAGAGGGATAAACTCAAGCAATATGATATAAACCCCATCTTTTTATCCTGATGGCAACAATACAATACGTGCCTTGCTGCCCCTGCTGTCACTGGGAAAGGACACCGCAAGATTGAACCCGAAGCTAAGCACTTCTCCCATTGCAAGAAAGATCAATCTAGTAGGCCAAACCAAACTGATAATTCGAAGAGACTTGCAAAGATAACCAATCATACATAAAAGAATTCAGAGGAGATTCAAATATTTCTCATAGATAAACTTGATCATAAACCCACAATTCATCCGATCTCAACAAACACACCGCAAAAAGAGTTACATCAAATAGATCTCCAAGAAGAGGAAGGAGAACTTTGTATTGAGATTCAAAGAGAGAGAAGAAGCCATCTAGCTAATAACTATGGAACCGAAAGTCTGTGGTAAACTACTCACAGCTCATCAGAGAGGCCTTGGTGATGATGGAGAGGCCCTCCATGGTCGATTCCCCCTCCGGTGGAGCGCCAACGAAGGCTCCAAGATGGGATCTCACGGATACAGAAGGTTGCGGCGGTGGAAATAGTTTTTCATGGTGCTCCTGGATGGTTTCGGGGTACAAATATATATATAGGCAAAGGAGGTAGGTTAGGGGAGCCACAAGGGGCCCATGAGGCAGGGGGCGTGCCCACCCCCTTAGGGCGCGTCGGCCACCCTCATGGCCGCCTCGGCTGCTTCTTGACGTCCACTCCAAGTCTCCTGGATTTTGTTTGTTCCGAAAAGATCGCCCCCGAAGGTTTCATTCCGTTTGGACTTCGTTTGATATTCCTTTTCTGCGAAACACTGAAATAGGAAAAAAAACAGCAATTCGGGCTGGGCCTCCGATTAGTAGGTTAGTCCCAAAAATGATATAAAAGTGTAAAGTAAAGCCCATAAACATCCAAAATAGGTAATATAATAGCATGGAACAATAAAAAATTATAGATACGTTGGAGACGTATCAAGCATCCCCAAGCTTAATTCCTGCTCGTCCTCGAGTAGGTAAATGATAAAAACAGAATTTTTTATGTGGAATGCTACCTAGCATATTTCTCAATGTATTCCTCTTTATTGTGGCATGAATGTTCAGATCCAAATGATTCAAAATAAAAGTTCATATTGATAAAATAATTATAATACTTCAAGCATACTAACTTAAGCAATCATGTCTTCTCAAAATAACATGGCAAAGGAAAGTTCATCCCTACAAAATCATATAGTTTGGTCATGCTTCATTTTCGTTACACAAAAATGCTCTCATCATGCACAACCCCGATGACAAGCCAAGCAATTGTTTCATACTTTAGTAATCTCAAACTTTTTTCAACCTTCACACAATACATGAGCGTGAGCCATGGATATAACACTATGGGTGGAATAGAATATAATGATAGGGGTTATGTGAAGAAGACAAAAAAAGGAGAAAGTCTCACATCGACGCGGCTAATCAACGGGCTAGGGAGATGCCCATCAATTGATGTCAATGCAAGGAGTAGGGATTGCCATGCAACGGATGCACTAGAGCTATAAATGTATGAAATCTCAACAAAATAAACTAAGTGGGTGTGCATTCAACTTGATTGCTCATGAAGGCCTAGGGCATTTTGAGGAACCCCATCGTTGGAATATACAAGCCAAGTTCTATAATGAAAGAATCCCACTTAGTAAATAAAAGTGACAACATAGAAGACTTTCTATCATAAAGACCATGGTGATATTTTGAGCACAAGTGTGGAAAAATATAGTAGCATTGTCCCCTTTTTTGGGGGGCCTTTTTTTTATTTGGCCTTTCCCTTTTTTTATTTGGCCTTTCCTTTTTTTGGCCTTTCCCTTTTTTTATTAGGGACAATGCTCTAAAAATGATGATCACCACACTTCTATTTACTTACAACTCATGAATTACAACTCGATACTAGAACAAAATATGACTCTATATGAATGACTCAAGAGTGACATGTATAAAAATTATGCATGGTGGCTTTGCCACAAATACGATGTCAACTACATGATCATGCAAAAAGCAATATGACAATGATGAAACGTGTCATAATAAACGGAACGGTGGAAAGTTGCATGGCAATATATCTCGGAATGGCTATGGAAATGCCATAATAGGTAGGTATGATGGATGTTTTGAGGAAGATATAAGGAGGTTTATGTGTGATAAAGCGTATTGTATCACGGGGTTTGGATGCACCGGCGAAGTTTGCACCAACTCTCAAGGTGAGAAAGGGCAATGCACGGTACCGTAGAGGCTAGCAATGATGGTAAGGTAAAAGTGCGTATAATCCATGGACTCAACATTAGTCATAAAGAACTCACATATTTATTGCAAAAATCTACAAGTCATCAAAAACCAAGCACTGCGCGCATGCTTCTAGGGGGATAGATTGGTAGGAAAAGACCATCGCTCGTCCCCGACCGCCACTCATAAGATTGACAATCAAATAACACCTCATGCTTCAAATTTGTCATACAACGGTTACCATACGTGCATGCTACGGGACTTGCAAACCTCAACACAAGTATTTCTTAAATTCATAATTACATCAACTAGCATGACTCTAATATTACCACCTTCATATCTCAAAACAATTATTAAGCATCAAGTTGATCATAGTATTCAATTCACTTCTTATGACAGTTTTTATTATACCCAACTTGGATGCCCACCATTCTAGGACCAATTTTATAACCATAGCAAATACATTGCTGTTCTAAAAGACTCTCAAAATAATATAAGTGAAGCATGATAGATCAATAATTTCTACAAAATAAAATCACCACCGTGCTCTAAAAAGATATAAGTGAAGCACTAGAGCAAAACTGCATAGCTCAAAAGATATAAGTGAAGCACATAGAGTATTCTAATAAATTCCGAATCATGTGTGTCTCTCCCAAAAGGTGTGTACAAAAAGGATGATTGTGGTAAACTAAAAAGCAAAGACTCCTATCATACAAAATGCTCCAAGCAAAACACATATCATGTGGTAAATAAAAATATAGCTCCAAGTAAAGTTACCGATAGATGAGGACGAAAGAGGGGATGCCTTTCGGGGCATCCTCAAGATTAGGATTTTGGTTATCCTTGAATATCTTGGGGTGCCATGGGCATCCCCAAGATTAGTCTCTTGCCACCCTTTATTCCATAGTCCATCAATTCTTTACGCAAAAACTTGAAAACTTCACAACACAAAACTCAACAGGAAATCTCATAAGCTCCGTTAGTGCAAGAAAGAAAAACCACCACTTAAGGTACTGTAATGAACTCATTATTTATTTATATTGGTGTTAAACCTACTGTATTCCAACTTCTCTATGGTTCATACCCCCCGATACTAGCCATAGATTCATCAAAATAAGCAAACAACACACGAAAAACAGAATCTGTCAAAAATAGAACAGTCTGTAGCAATCTGTAACTTTCGAATACTTATGTAACCTTAAAACTCCTACCAAAATAGGAAGTCCTAGGTAATTTTTCTATTGATATACTTCAAAAAGAATCAACTCAAAATCATGTTTCTGTGATCTATTGATTCTCGTGAGCGCAAAGTTTCTGTTTTTCAGCGGAATCAAATTAACTTTCACCCAAGATTATCCTATAGGTTCTACTTGGCACAAACACTAATTAAAACATAAAACCACATCTAACCAGATTCTAGATTAATTAATTATTGAATAACAGCAAAGAAAAATATTGGTTTGTCTCCCAACAAGCGCTTTTCTTTAAAGCTTTTTAGCTAGGCATTGATAATTTTAATGATGCTCACATGAAAGACAAGAATTGAAGCGCAAAGAGAGCATCGTAAAACACGTGAAAAACACATCTAAGTCTAACATACTTCCTATGCATAGGCATCTTGTAAGCAAACAAATTATTAAGGCAAGCAAAAACTAGCATATGCAAGGAAGAACAAAGAGATGATAGCAATGTCAACATGAAGAGAGGCAATTTAGTAACATGAAAATTTCTACAATCATATTTTCCTCTCTCATAATAATTACATGTGGGATCATAAGAAAATTCAACAAAATAGCTATCACATAACATATTCTCAACACGATCCACATGCATGCAAAGTTGACACTCTTCCAAAATAGTGGGATTAACATTAACTAAAGTCATGACCTCTCCAAACCCACTTTTATCAAAAACTTCATAAGATTAAACATTATCCAAATATGTGGGATCTAAAGTTAACACTCTTCCAAACCCACTTTCAATATTATTGCAAACATTATTATCAATCTCATATTCATCAAGGGGCTCAAATAAATTATCAAGATCATAAGAAAAATCACCCCAATCATGATCATTGCAATAAGTAGTGGACATAGCAAAACTAGCATCCCCAAGCTTAGGGTTTTGCATGTTATTAGCATAATTGACATCAAGAAAATTCATAGTAAAATCATTGCAATCATGCTTTCTATTCAAGGAGTTATCGTGAATCTCTTCATAAATTTCTTCATCATAACTTTCAAATTCACAAATTCTGAGCAAAGCTTCATAAAGATAATCTAGTGCACAAAACTCACTAGCAATTGGTTCATCATAATTGGATCTCTTAAAAAGATTAGCAAGCAGATGAGGATCCATAGATCTTAGGTTCTCTGTTTAGCAATAAATAAACAACTATTCCAACCAAACGAGCAAACGAGCCAAGTAAGACATCAAAGCAAACGAAAAGACGAACAGAAGAAGGGCGAATAAAACGGCAAAGGTGAAGTGGGGGTGAGAGTAAAACAAGAGACAAATGGCAAATAATGTAATGCGAGGGAGATAAGTTTGTGATGGATACTTGGTATGTCTTGACTTGAGCGAAGACCTCCCCGGCAACGGCGCCAGAAATACTTCTTGCTACCTCTTGAGCATGCGTTGGTTTTTCCCTTGAAGAGGAAAGGGTGATGCAGCAAAGTAGCATAAGTATTTCCCTCAGTTTTTGAGAACCAAGGTATCAATCTAGTAGGAGGCTCCTCAAAAGTCCCACGCACCTACACAAACAAACAAGAACCTCGCAACCAACGCGATAAAGGGGTTGTCAATCCCTTCACGGTAACTTGCAAAAGTGAGATCTGATAGAGATAATAAGATAAGATAAATATTTTTGGTATTTTTATGATATAGATTGGAAAATAAGAGATGCAAATAAAAGTAGATGGAAAACTTGTATGATAAAAGATAGACCCGGGGGCCATAGGTTTCACTAGTGGCTTCTCTCAAGATAGCATAGTTATTATGGTGGGTGAATAAATTACTGTCGAGCAATTGATAGAAAAGTGTGTAGTTATGAGAATATCTAGCCATGATCATGTATATAGGCACCACGTCCGCAACAAGTAGACCGAAACAATTCTGCATCTACTACTTTTACTCCACACATCGACCGACTCCTGCCTGCATCTAGAGTATTAAGTTCATGAAGAACAGAGTAACACATTAAGCAAGATGACATGATGTAGAGGGATAAACTCAAACAATATGATATAAACCCCATCTTTTTATCCTCGATGGCAACAATACAATACGTGCCTTGCTGCCCCTGCTGTTACTGGGAAAGGACACCGCAAGATCGAACCCAAAGCTAAGCACTTCTCCCATTGCAAGAAAGATCAATCTAGTAGGCCAAACCAAACTTATAATTCGAAGAGATTTGCAAAAATAACCAATCATACATAAAAGAATTCAGAGGAGATTCAAATATTTCTCATAGATAAACTTGATCATAAACCCACAATTCATCAGATCTCGACAAACACACCGCAAAAAGAGTTACATCAAATAGATCTCCAAGAAGAGGAAGGAGAACTTTGTATTGAGATTCAAAGAGAGAGAAGAAGCCATCTAGCTAATAACTATGGACCGAAGGTCTGTGGTAAACTACTCACAACTCATCGGAGAGGCCTTGGTGATGATGGAGAGGCCCTCCATGGTCGATTCTGAAGGAAATATGCCCTAGAGGCAATAATAAAGTTATTATTTATTTCCTTATTTCATGATAAATGTTTATTATTCATGCTAGAATTGTATTAACCGGAAACATAATACATGTGTGAATACATAGACAAACATAGTGTCACTAGTATGCCTCTACTTGACTAGCTCGTGAATCAAAGATGGTTAAGTTTCCTAGCCATGGACAAAAGAGTTGTCATTTGATTAACGGGATCACATCATTAGGAGAATGATGTGATTGACTTGACCCATTCTGTTAGCTTAGCACACGATCGTTTAGTATGTTGCTACTGCTTTCTTCATAACTTATACATGTTCCTGTGACTATGAGATTATGCAACTCCCGTTTACCAGAGGAACACTTTGTGTGCTACCAAACGTCACAACGTAACTGGGTGATTATAAAGGTGCTCTACAGGTGTCTCCGAAGGTACATGTTGGGTTGGCGTATTTCGAGATTAGGTTTTGTCACTCCGATTGTCGGAGAGGTATCTCTGGGCCCTCTCGGTAATACACATCACTTAAGCCTTGCAAGCATTGCAACTAATGAGTTAGTTGTGGGATGACGTATTACGGAACAAGTAAAGAGACTTGCCGGTAACGAGATTGAACTAGGTATTGGATACCGACGATCGAATCTCGGGCAAGTAACATACCGATGACAAAGGGAACAACGTATGTTGTTATGCGGTTTGACCGATAAAGATCTTCGTAGAATATGTAGGAGCCAATATGAACATCCAGGTTCCACTATTGGTTATTGACCGGAAACAGTTCTAGGTCATGTCTACATAGTTCTCGAACCCGTAGGGTCCGCACGCTTAAGGTTTCGATGACAGTTATATTATGAGTTTATGAGTTTTGATGTACCGAAGGAGTTCGGAGTCCCGGATGAGATCGGGGACATGACGAGGAGTCTCGAAATGGTAGAGACGTAAAGATCGATATATTGGACGACTATATTCGGAGTTCGGAAAGGTTCCGAGTGATTCGGGTATTTTTCGGAGTACCGGAGAGTTAAAGGAATTCGCCGGGGAGTATATGGGCCTTATTGGGCCATACGGGAATAGAGGAGAGAGGCCAAAAGGAAGGAGGCTTGCGCCCCCCCTCTGGTCCGAATTGGACAAGGGGCGCAGCTCCCCTTTCCTTCTTCCTCTCCCCCTCTTTCCCCTTCTCCTACTCCAACAAGGGAGGTGGAATCCTACTAGGACTAGGGAGTCCTAGTAGGACTCCACACTTGGCGCGCCCCCTCCTAGGGCCGGCCTCCTCCCCCCTTGCTCCTTTATATACGGGGGCAGGGGGGCACCCCATGACACACAAGTTGATCTACGGATCGTTCCTTAGCCGTGTGCGGTGCCCCCCTCCACCATATTCCACCTCGGTCATATCATCGCGGAGTTTAGGCGAAGCCCTGCGCCGGTAGAACATCATCATTGTCACCACGCCGTCATGCTGACGGAACTCATCCCCGACGCTTTGCTGGATTGGAGCCCGGGGAACGTCATCGAGCGAACGTGTGCTGAACACGGAGGTGCCGTACGTTCGGTGCTTGGATCGGTCGAATCGTGAAGACGTACGACTACATCAACCGCGTTGTCATAACGCTTCCGCTTACGGTCTACGAGGGTACGTGGACAACACTCTCCCCTCTCGTTGCTATGCCATCATCATGATCTTGCGTGTGCGTAGGAATTTTTTTGAAATTCCTACGTTCCCCAACAGCAGCATCCGAGCCTAGGTTTTATGCGTTGATGTTACATGCACGAGTAGAACACAAGTAAGTTGTGGGTGATACAAGTCATACTGCTTACCAGCATGTCATACTTTGGTTCCGCGGTATTGTTGGATGAAGCGGCCCGGACCGACATTACGCGTACGCTTACGCGAGACTGGTTCTACCGACGTGCTTTGCACACAGGTGGCTGGCGGGTGTCAGTTTCTCCAACTTTAGTTGAACCGAGTGTGGCTACGCCCGGTCCTTGTGAAGGTTAAAACAACACTAACTTGACGAACTATCATTGTGGTTTTGATGCGTAGGTAAGAACGGTTCTTGCTAAGCCCGTAGCAGCCACGTAAAACTTGCAACAACAAAGTAGAGGACGTCTAACTTGTTTTTACAGGGCATGTTGTGATGTGATATGGTCAAGACATGATGCTATATTTATTGTATGAGATGATCATGTTTTGTAACCAAAGTTATTGGCAACTGGCAGGAGCCATATGGTTGTCGCTTTATTGTATGAAATGCAAACGCCCTGTAATTGCTTTACTTTATCACTAAGCGGTAGCGATAGTCGTAGAAGCAATAGATGGCGTAAACGACAACGATGCTACGATGGAGATCAAGGTGTCGCGCCGGTGACGATGGTGATCACGACGGTGCTTCGGAGATGGAGATCACAAGCACAAGATGATGATGGCCATATCATATCACTTATATTGATTGCATGTGATATTTATCCTTTATGCATCTTATCTTGCTTTGATTGACGGTAGCATTTTAAGATGATCTCTCACTAATAATCAAGAAGTGTTCTCCCTGAATATGCACCGTTGCCAAAGTTCGTCGTGCCCAGACACCACGTGATGACCGGGTGTGATAAGCTCTACGTCCATCTACAACGGGTGCAAGCCAGTTTTGCACACGCTGAATACTCAGGTTAAACTTGACGAGCCTAGCATATGTAGATATGGCCTCGGAACACGGAGACCGAAAGGTCGAGCGTGAATCATATAGTAGATATGATCAACATAGTGATGTTCACCATTGAAAACTACTCCATTTCACGTGATGATCGGTTATGGTTTAGTTGATTTGGATCACGTGATCACTTAGAGGATTAGAGGGATGTCTTTCTAAGTGGGAGTTCTTAAGTAATATGATTAATTGAACTTAAATTTATCATGAACTTAGTCCTGGTAGTATTTTGCAAATTATGTTGTAGATCAATAGCTTGCGTTGTTGCTTTCATATGTTTATTTTGATATGTTCCTAGAGAAAATTGTGTTGAAAAATGTTAGTAGCAATGATGCGGATTGGATCCGTGATCTGAGGTTTATCCTCATTGCTGCGCATAAGAATTATGTCCTTGATGCACCGCTAGGTGACAAAACCTATTGCAGGAGCAGATGCAGACGTTATGAACGTTTGGCTAGCTCAATATTATGACTACTTGATAGTTTAGTGCACCATGCTTAAACGGCTTAGAATCGGGACTTCAAAGATGTTTTGAACGTCATGGACCATATGAGATGTTCCAGGAATTGAAGTTAATATTTCAAGCAAATACCCGAGTTGAGAGATATGAAGTCTCCACAAGTTCTATTGCTAAAAGATGGAGGAGAATCGCTCAACTAGTGAGCATGTGCTCAGATTGTCTGGGTACTACAATCGCTTGAATCAAGTGGGAGTTAATCTTCCAGATAAGATAGTGATTGACAGAGTTCTCTAGTCACCATCACTAAGTTAGTAGAACTTTGTGATGAACTATAGTATGCAAGGGATGACGAAAAAGATTCTCGAGCTCTTCGTGATGTTGAAATTGACGAAGGTAGAAATCAAGAAAGAGCATCAAGTGTTGATGATTGACAAGACCACTAGTTTCAAGAAAAGGGCAAAGGGATAGAAAGGGAACTTCAAGTAGAATGACAAGCAAGTTGTCACTCCCGCGAAGAAGCTCAGCTGGACCAAAGCCTGAAACTGAGTGCTTACACTGCAAAGGAAATGGTCACTGGAAGCAGAAATGCCCTGAATATTTGGTGGATAAGAAGGATGGCGAAGTGAACAAGGGTATATTTGATATACAGGTTATTGATGTGTGCCTTACTAGTGTTTATAGTAGCCCCTGAGTATTTGATACTTGTTCAGTTGCTAAGATTAGTAACTCGAAACAAGAGTTACAGAATAAACAGAGACTAGTTGAGGGGAAGTGACAATGAGTGTTGGAAATAGTTCCAAGATTGATATGATCATCATCACACACTCCCTATACTTTCGGGATTAGTGTTAAACCTAAATAAATGTTATTTAGCGTTTGCGTTGAGCATGAATATGATTTGATCATGTTTATTGCGATACAGTTATTCATTTGAAGTTAAAGAATAATTGTTATTCTGTTTACATGAATAAGACCTTCAATGGTTATACACCCAATGAAAATAGTTTGTTGGATCTCGATCATAGTGATACACATATTCATAATATTGATGCCAAAAGATGCAAAGTTAATAATGATAATGCAACCTATTTGTGGCACTGCCGTTTGGGTCATATCGGTGTAAAGCGCATGAAGAAACTCCATAAAGATGGATTTTCGGAATCACTTGGTTATGAATCATTTGATACTTGCGAACCGTGCCTTTTGGGCAAGATGACTAAAACTCCATTCTCCGGAACAATGGAACAAGCTACTGACTTATTGGAAATAATACATATCGATGTATGCGATCCAATGAGTGTTGATGGTCGTGGCAAGTATCGTTATCTTCTGACCTTCGCAAGATGATTTGAGCAGATATGGGTATATCTACTTGATGAAACATAAGTCTGAAATAGTTGAAAGGTTCAAAGAATTTTAGAGTGAAGTGGAAAAATCATCGTAACAAGAAAATAAAGTTTCTGCGATCTGATCGTGGAGACAAATATTTGAGTTACGAGTTTGGTCTTCAATTAAAACAATGTGGAATAGTTTCACAGCTCACGCCACCTGGAACACCACAACGTTATGGTGTGTCCGAACGTCGTAACCGCACTTTATTGGATATGGTGCGATCTATGATGTCTCTTACTGATTTACCACTATTGTTTTGGGGTTATGCATTAGAGACAGCTGCATTCACGTTAAAAGGGTACCATCTAAATCCGTTGAGACGACACCGTATGAACTATAGTTTAGGAGTAAACCTAAGTTGTCGTTTCTTAAAGTTTGGAGTTGCGATGCTTATATGAAAAAGGTTTTCAACCTGATAAGCTCGAACCCAAATCGGAGAAGTGCGTCTTCATAGAATACCCAAAGGAAACTATTGGGTACACCTTCTATCACAGATCCGAAGGAAAATCATTCGTTGCTAAGATGGATCCTTTCTAGAAAAAGAGTTTCTCTCGAAAGAAGTGAGTGGGAGGAAAGTAGAACTTGATGAGATAACTATGTCTGCTCCCTTATTGGAAAGTAGTTCATCACAGAAATCAGTTCCTGTGACATCTACACCAATTAGTGAAGAAGATAATGATATTGATCATGAAACTTCAGATCAAGTTTCTATTGAACCTCGTAGGTCTACCGGAATAAAATATGCACCAGAGTGGTACGGTAATCCTATTCTGGAAGTCATGTTACTTGACCATGATGAACCTACGAACTATGAGGAAGCGATGGTGAGCCCAGATTCCGCAAAATGGCTTGAGGCCATGAGATCTGAGATAAGATCCATGTATGAAAACAAAGTATGGACTTTGATTGACTTACCCAATGATCAGCGAGACATTGAGATTAAATGGATCTTCAAGAGGAAGACGGACGCTGATAGTGTTACTATCTACAAAGCTAGAATTGTCGCAAAAGGTTTTCGACAAGTTCAAGGTGTTGACTACGATGAGAGTTTTTCACTCGTATCTATGCTTAAGTCTGTCTGAATCATGTTAGCAATTGCCACATTTTATGAAATCTGGCAAATGGATGTCAAAACTGCATTCCTTAATGGATTTTTTAAAGAAGAGTTGTATATGATGCAACCAGAAGGTTTTGTCGATCCGAAAGGTGCTAACAAAATGTGCAAGCTCCAGCGATCCATCAATGGACTGGTGCAAGCGTCTCGGAGTTGGAATATACGCTTTGATAAGTTGATCAAAGCATATAGTTTTAATACAGACTTGCGGTGAAGCCTGTATTTACAAGAAAGTGAGTGGGAGCACTACAGCATTTCTGATAAGTATATGTGAATGACATATTGTTGATCGGAAATAATGTAGAATTTTTCTGGAAAGCATAAAGGAGTGTTTGAAAGGAGTTTTTCAAAGAAAGACCATGGTGAAGCTGCTTACACATTAAGCATCAAGATCTATAGAGATAGATCAAGAGGCTTGATAAGATTTTTCAATGAGTACATACCTTGACAAGATTTTGAAGTAGTTCAAAATGGAACAGTCAAAGAAAGAGTTCTTGCCTGTGTTGCAAGGTGTGAAGTTGAGTAAGACTCAAAACCCGACCATGGCAGAAAATAGAAAAGAATGAACAGTCATTCCCTATGCCTCAGTCATAGGTTCTATAAAGTATGCTATGTTGTGTACTAGACCTATTGTATACCTTGCTCTGAGTTTGGCAAAGGAATACAATTTTGATCTAAAAGTAGATCACTAGAACAACGGTCAAGAATATCCTTAGTGAGGACTAAGGAGATGTTTCTCGATTATGGAGGTGATAAAAGAGCTAGTCGTAAAAAGTTACAATGATGCAAGCTTTTACACCAATCCAGATGACTCTAAGTCTCAATCTGGATACATATTGAAAGTGGGAGCAATTAGCTAGAGTAGCTCCATGCAGAGCATTGTGGACATAGAATATTTGCAAAATACATACGGCTCTGAATGTGACAGACCCGTTGACTAAACTTCTCTCATGAGAAAAACATGATCATACCTTAGTACTCTTTGGGTGTTAATCACATAGCCATGTAAACTAGATTATTGACTCTAGTAAACCCTTTGGGCATTGATCACATGACGATGTGAACTATGGGTATTAATCACATACAGATGTGAATATTGATGTTAAATCACATGGTGATGTGAACTAGATTATTGACTCTAGTGCAAGTGGGAGACTGAAGGAAATATGCCCTAGAGGCAATAATAAAGTTATTATTTATTTCCTTATTTCATGATAAATGTTTATTATTCATGCTAGAATTGTATTAACCGGAAACATAATACATGTGTGAATACATAGACAAACATAGTGTCACTAGTATGCCTCTACTTGACTAGCTCGTGAATCAAAGATGGTTAAGTTTCCTAGCCATGGACAAAAGAGTTGTCATTTGATTAATGGGATCACATCATTAGGAGAATGATGTGATTGACTTGACCCATTCCGTTAGCTTAGCACACGATCGTTTAGTATGTTGCTACTGCTTTCTTCATAACTTATACATGTTCCTGTGACTATGAGATTATGCAACTCCCGTTTACCAGAGGAACACTTTGTGTGCTACCAAACGTCACAACGTAACTGGGTGATTATAAAGGTGCTCTACAGGTGTCTCCGAAGGTACATGTTGGGTTGGCGTATTTCAAGATTAGGTTTTATCACTCCGATTGTCGGAGAGGTATCTCTGGGCCCTCTCGGTAATACACATCACTTAAGCCTTGCAAGCATTGCAACTAATGAGTTAGTTGTGGGATGATGTATTACGGAATGAGTAAAGAGACTTGCCGGTAACGAGATTGAACTAGGTATTGGATACCGACGATCGAATCTCGGGCAAGTAACATACCGATGACAAAGGGAACAACGTATGTTGTTATGCGGTTTGACCGATAAAGATCTTCGTAGAATATGTAGGAGCCAATATGAACATCCAGGTTCCACTATTGGTTATTGACCGGAAACAGTTCTAGGTCATGTCTACATAGTTCTCGAACCCGTAGGGTCCGCACGCTTAAGGTTTCGATGACAGTTATATTATGAGTTTATGAGTTTTGATGTACCGAAGGAGTTCGGAGTCCCGGATGAGATCGGGGACATGACGAGGAGTCTCGAAATGGTCGAGACGTAAAGATCGATATATTGGACGACTATATTCGGAGTTCGGAAAGGTTCTGAGTGATTCGGGTATTTTTTGGAGTACCGGAGAGTTACGGGAATTCGCCGGGGAGTATATGAGCCTTATTGGGCCATACGGGAATAGAGGAGAGAGGCCAAAAGGAAGGAGGCCTGCGCCCCCCCCCCCTCTGGTCCGAATTGGACAAGGGGCACAACCCCCCTTTCCTTCTTCCTCTCCCCCTCTTTCCCCTTCTCCTACTCCAACAAGGGAGGTGGAATCCTACTAGGACTAGAGAGTCCTAGTAGGACTCCACACTTGGCGCGCCCCCTCCTAGGGCCGGCCTCCTCCCCCCTTGATCCTTTATATACGGGGGCAGGGGGCACCCCATGACACACAAGTTGATCTACGGATCATTCCTTAGCCGTGTGCGGTGCCCTCCTCCACCATATTCCACCTTGGTCATATCGTCGCGGAGTTTAGGCGAAGCCCTGTGCCGGTAGAACATCATCATCGTCACCACGCCGTCGTGCTGACGGAACTCATCCCGGCGCTTTGCTGGATTGGAGCCCGGGGAACGTCATCGAGCTGAACGTGTGCTGAACACGGAGGTGCCGTACGTTCGGTGCTTGGATCGGTCGAATCGTGAAGACGTACGACTACATCAACCGCGTTGTCATAACGCTTCCGCTTACGGTCTACGAGGGTACATGGACAACACTCTCCCCTCTCATTGCTATGCCATCACCATGATCTTGCGTGTGCGTAGGAAATTTTTTGAAATTACTACGTTCCCCAACAGATTCCCCCTCCGGCGGAGCGCCGACAAAGGCTCCAAGATGGGATCTCACGGATACAGAAAGTTGCGGCGGTGGAAATAGTTTTTCGTGGTGCTCCTGGATGGTTTCGGGGTACGAAGATATATATAGGTGAAGGAGGTAGGTCAGGAGAGCCACGAGGGGCCCACGAGGCAGGGGGCGCCCACCCCCTTAGGGCGTGCCGGCCACCCTCTTGGCCGCCTCGGCTGCTTATTGACGTCCACTCTAAGTCTCCTGGATTGCGTTTGTTCTGAAAAGATCGCTCCCGAAGGTTTCATTCCGTTTGGACTTCGTTTGATATTCCTTTTCTGCGAAACACTGAAATAGGCAAAAAAAACAGCAATTCGGACTGGGCCTCCGGTTAGTAGGTTAGTCCCAAAAATGATATGAAAGTGTAAAGTAAAGCCCATAAACATCCAAAACAGGTTATATAATAGCATGGAACAATCAAAAATTATAGATACGTTGGAGACGTATCAGCCGACCCTCTATGGCGCGCCCTGGAGGAGTCCTACTCCCACCAGGAGTAGGATCCCCCCTTCCCTAGTTGGACTAGGAGATAAGGAAGAGGGAGAGAGGGAGGAGGAAAGGGGGGAGGGGCGGCCCCCACCCAATTCGGATTGGGCTTGGGGGGGGGGGGCGCCCGCCACCTGGCCGCCTCCTCCTCTCTCCCACTATGGCCCAATAAGGCCCATATACTTCCCGAGGGGTTCCCGTAACCTCCCGGTACTCTAGTATATGCCCGAACTCACCCGGAACCATTCCGATGTCCAAACATAGGCTTACAATATATCAATCTTCATGTCTCGACCATTTCGAGACTCCTCTTCATGTCCGTGATCACATCCGGGACGCTGAACTACCTTCGGTACATCAAAACACATAAACTCATAATACCAATCGTCATCGAATGTTAAGCGTGCGGACCCTACGGGTTCGAGAACTATGTAGACATGACCGAGACACGTCTCCGGTTAATAACCAATAGCGGAACCTGGATGCTCATACTGGTTCCTACATATTCTACGAAGATCTTTATCGGTCAAACCGCATAACAACATACATTGTTCCCTTTGTCATCGGTATGTTACTTGCCCGAGATTCGATCGTCGGTATCTCAATACCTAGTTCAATCTCATTACCGGCAAGTCTCTTTACTCGTTCTGTAATACTTCATCTCACAACTAACTCATTAGTCACGATGCTTGCAAGGCTTATAGTGATGAGTATTACCGAGAGGGCCCAGAGATACCTCTCTGAAACACGGAGTGACAAATCCTAATCTTGATCTATGCCAACCCAACAAACACCTTCGAAGACACCTGTAGAGCACCTTTATAATCACCCTTTTACGTTGTGACGTTTGGTAGCACACAAAGTGTTCCTCCGGTATTCGGGAGTTGCATAATCTCATAGTCTGAGGAACTTGTATAAGTCATGAAGAAAGCAGTAGCAATGAAACTAACACGATCATAATGCTAAGCTAAAGGATGGGTCATGTCCATCACATCATTCTCCTAATGATGTGATCCCATTCATCAAATGACACCACATTTCTATGTTTAGGAAACATAACCATCTTTGATTAACGAGCTAGTCAAGTAGAGGCATACTAGGGACTATAGGTTTGTCTATGTATACACATGTACTAAGTTTCCGGTTAATACAATTCTAGCATGAATTATAAACATTTATCATGAATTGAGGAAATAAATAATAACTTTATTATTGCCTCTAGGGCATATTTCCTTCAGTCTCCCACTTGCACTTGACGATATGTATTATGAGTTATGTGTTTTTGATGACCGAAGTTTGTTCGGAGTTCCAGATGAGACCACAGACGTGACGAGGAGTCTCGAAATGGCTGAGACATAAATATTGATATACTGGACCATGTTATTCGGGCATCAGAAGTGTTCCGGTAAGTTTCGGGTAAAACCGGAGTGTCGGAGGGGTTACCGGAACCCCCCGAGGGAACTAATGGGCCACCATGGGCATTAGTGGAGAGAGAGAGAGGAGGGCAGGCAGGGCAGGCTGCCCCCCCTTGGAGTCGAAATAGGACAAGTGAAGGGGGCGGCGCCCCCCTTTCCTACTCTCTCTCCCTCTCCTTCCTTCCCCCTCTCTTCCTTGTGATGGAATCCTACTAGGACTAGTAGTACTAGTAGGACTCCCTCTCCTTGGGCGCGCCCCTAGGGGTCGGCCGGCCTCCCCCTTGCTCCTTTATATACGAGGGTAGGGGGCATGCTAGAACACATAAGTTTCTCTTAACCGTGTGCGGTGCCCCACTCCACAGTTACACACCTTGATCATACCATCGTAGTGCTTGCAAAGCCCTACGCCGGTAACATCATCATCACTGTCGCCATGCCATTGTGCTGACGGAACTCACCCTCGTCCTCAACTGGATCAATAGTACGAGGGACGTCATTGAGTTGAACGTGTGCTGAACGTGGAGGTGTCGCACGTTCGGTACTTGATCGGTTGGATCGCGAAGAAGTTCGACTACATCAACCGCGTTATTGAAACGCTTCCGCTTTCAGTCTATGAGGGTACGTGGACACACTCCCCCCTCTCGTTGATATGCATCACCTAGATAGATCTTGTGTGATCGTAGGATTTTTTTTAAAATTACCGCGTTCCCCAACAGTCAGCTTTTCGGAGCCCATAAGTTTGACACAATTTCATTTGTGAAGTTTGTGAAGCCTGGAGCTGGATGACTTCAGAACAGGCCCTATGTATAGTACATGCTCACATTTTTAGCTATAAATATGATAGTAACATTATGTATAAAAAGCTTGAAAATCTATTATTGTTTCTTCTCAATATTCTTGGAAGGTACTAAATTCCTTGGATGAACTAGGATTATTTAAGTAATGTTGTCAACATGGGGATAATTATTCTATAAGGGTTACAAATGAATAAAAGAACTCAAATAAATTCCGCTCACCACATCTGATTTTTTTGTTGCAGCCATATATGCTAACATAATATCACCGAATTACATATTTTAAATTTATGATGAACTATGAGTGTCAGGTAATCGAAGTTTAATCAACCACTATGATAAAAGATTATCACTAGCATGATAGATGGGTGCACGTGGAGCATGCCATCTCCTCTAGTGTTACTTATATTTTGACCACATGCCTTCACTTTTTATTTTATGCTTGTAGTTCTTTTGCATCACGACACCCTCTAGAATGTATCCCATGGATGATTAAAAGCCCTTGACTGATAATCATGTTTTTTTCTCTTACATCAGTAATGGTATTTTAAGTGGGAACAAATTAACAAGAAAACAATTTGGCCAAAGATGATTACTTGATTTTAAATATTTGTACAACTCAATACTTTAATGCTCAAGTGCAAATGATGATGAAAACACCCGAAAACTGAGAGAATTTGGTCCTACTAAGTAGAGAAACACAAAATGGGTATTTTTTGCGGCTAGAAACTTTTTATTTGTATCTGGCATAAAGTCCAAACATACACATTTGAAACGCCAATTTGAGTGACAATTAATGAAAAGGTATTTTTTTAAATAAATAGAAGATGAGTAGGCATTATGTGTATCTTTATATTACTGAAGACCATTGAAGTCCACAATTTTTTTCTATTGAGAATTTTGGATCTATATATGGGCCTAATTGGTTTGATGCCAATATTTGGCATTCCAACTTTTGATAAGTACAAGAAATTGGCTAGCAATTGGTTGGTTGCCAATTGATTCTTGTGAATCGATATTTTTTTTACCATTTATTGACAACATTTGGTTTTGTCAAATGTTGGCTTGTCAAATATTGGCAATGCCAAACTGGTATCAAACTAGTTAGCCTCTATGTCTATCACCAAACTCAATGAAAGTAGATAAACATAATTTTGGTGTTGTGAACGAGGACCACACGACAATGACCAAACTTGGGTTTCGTTTTCAATGCAAAGTATTGTAAAAACTAAAATGTCACAAAACTTTAGCATTTTAAGTAGTTGGCAATTGGCATTAGATGCCACCATCTTTAAACACTACAGTAACAATTTTAATGAAAACGCATGGCATTTGGAGATGGTGACGGTATTATTTTTCATAGTATTCATGTTCATTTTGCATGCTGATAGATAAAATACTTGTAGTAAGGACACTCATATCAAACAAGTTTGTAATAACTGGATCATTTTTGTACTTTAGCGGTTGTTTATCAGCTTACGTAGCAACTTTGATTCTCAGTGAGCTTACGTGAACCCACTCCAAAGCTACAAAAGTATAGACATGCGTACCTACTCACATGTCGACAAGGGCCACCGCCCCCTCCCCCACCCCACAACAAAGTTTGGACACAATTGTGAAGACTTTTTTAGGGATGATTAGATTAGAGAAATAAGAGTATTTTTTCCTTCTTAGAAATCCACATTTTGTGTTTTGCTCCCTCAACCAACCTTATCAAACACCAACACTTATTTACATGTTTGATGTTTCGAAAAAGGAAAGTAACCAACCTATGGATGGTGTTGATCATATCGTGTTAAAGTCTCGCAAACAGAAGTAAGAATGGATCCATGGAAAAAATTGCGTGACTTGTCGTGTAAAGAACAGACGGGCTATGGATTAATGAAAGGAGCAAGAAGTCATCGCCCTGGTGATCAAAGATTTAGAAGGAAAACTGATAAGGGTGCATGCTATCTAGTATCGAATCACTGCTTGTGCTCAGGCTATGGATGCATACGCCATCAGATATGGTCTCCTGCTTGCTCGAGATATGGGATACAGAAGGATATGCGTGGAAAGTGATGCTAAAAATATGGTCACAATTTTCAACTTCGAGGATTCAGAGTGGCCAACTACCATTTACCACGAAATCAAAGAGCCTATAGGAGGTTTTACTAGTTGTGTCTTATGTTTTGTGCGAAGGGAAGCTAATAAAGCGGCCCATCGATGCGCCAAACAAGCCATATAGGATTGGAGGGAATGTATATGGATAGATTATATTCCCACCTTTCTCACTGATTGTATTCAAACTCATTGTAACCCCTCCTTTTTGAGTAACTAGGTAATTGCCCGTGCGTTGCAACATGGGCATATATATATATATATATATATATATATATATATATATATATATATATTCTATTGGTTTAACACCAATCATATCGATATTTACCTTCGACCCACCATATTCTAGATATTAGTAAGATTTGATTTGATTTGAATATGGATAGAGGAAGTCAAGGAAAGTTTTGATTTATTTGAGGTTTTGATAAGATTTGATTTTGATTTGCGTGCAGGTAGGGGAAGACAAGGAATATTTTGATTTAGATAAGATTTTCGTAAGATTTGATTTGATATGGGGTGTGGGTAGGGGAAGACAATAAACATTTTGATTTAGTTAAGGTTTTGGTAAGATTTTATTTGAGTTGGTTGAGTTAATGTAGGAAAAAACCAATGTAGGAGGGACGCATGAGAATGTGAGGTGAATGTACCAACTCCGTTCAATAGTATTCTCCATTCGTTCCTTTATGTAAGGTGTATTATTTTCGGCACAGTGACCAAGACACATAACCATAGACATGTTAGAGTGAAATTACCCTTAGCAAATTTGTTTGTTTGTGGCAAGTAAATCAGTTAGTCTAGAAAACTAAGAGGTGCATGCAATCAAGAGAGATATTTTCCTTCTTTTGCTACAAGAGAGATACAGACAATTGGGAAAGGGATACTTTCCTTTTCCTGGAGGGTTATAAGCGGAATTACGAGGAATCTGAAAGAATGCACCTTACATTATGGAATTTTATCAAAACACAAATACACCTTATATAAAGAAACGGAGGGAGTATATATACTAGCTAATGGCCTGTTACAACAATGACATACATATTCCAGTGGTTTTACCTCAGTCGTGTGTGCCATATACATTACACCCACCATATTCTAGATTTTAGTAAGATTTGAATTGAGTATGAGCAAGGTAAGCCAAATGAAGTTTTGATTTGGTTGAGGTTTTGGGTTAGATTAGATTTGATTTGGGTAGGGGAAGGCAAGAAACATTTTAATTTAGTTGAGGTTACAATAAGTTTTGATTCGGCTGAATTAATGCACGGCCTATGATTTTGGTAAGATTTGATTGATTTAATACAGACATACAGACCGAAATGAGTGAAAACTAAAGAAAAGACTGAAATAAGTGAACCAACATACTAAAACATGTCCATATACATCTGCTTAAAAAGTTAGAACTTCTTATACTCCCTCCGTCCCAATATTCTTGTCTTAGATTTGTTCAAATACGGATGTATCTAGTTACGTTTTAGTGTTAGATACATCCGTATCTATACAAATCTAAGACAAGAATTTTGGGACGGAGGGAGTATTTATATTCACTATATTTGTGAATGGAGGGAGTAACATTTTAGCGGCAAATGATGGCTAGGTTTGCTACGCAGGAGTGCAAGTCATTAAAGAGAGAAAAGAGGGGATTTCAGCCTAAATAAACTGTGATGAATGGGCGAAAGAGTAAAAGGGGAAGGAAAAGGCCAAGGGAAAACGCCGAACGCGATCATCAAAGCAGAACGGGGGCAGAGGAGGTCTGACCCGAACAAAGCAGAGCAGAACAGAACAGGAGAGGGTTGTTTACTCATACACACATACACTCCCCCACCATTCCCCTCCCCTCCCCTCCTCTCCGCGTCGTCCGTCCTCCTCCGTCCCCCAATTTCCGCTCCAAAACCCTCCCCGATTCCCCCCGCCCTCCGATGGTCCTGATCTAAGCATGTACCGCCGCCACGCCAAGCGCCGCCGCGAAGCCCCCGATCATGCCCTCCAGGCCTCCTCCAAGGCGCCCGTCATGACCACCCACGCCGGCGGCGCTTCCTCCTCCTCCTCCTCCGCCGGGGCGGCGGGCGCCTCCTCCTCCTCCTCCTCCGCCGCCTTCTACGCGCCCCCGCCCCGCCGCCTCCACTTCTTCGTGCGCGCCACCGACTCCAAGACCATCGCGATACACGCGGCGGCGGACGACACCGTCGCCGCCGTCCTCGCCCACCTCGCCGACTGCGGCTACGGCCGCGACCTGCGCCTCCTCTACGCCGGCCGCCAGCTCCAGCCGGAGGCCACCGTCGCGTCGCTCGGCCTCGCGCCCGACTCCACCCTCCAGCTCGCCGCCCGCCTCCGCTCCACCCCGCACCCCAAGGCCTGGCAGCTCGCCTCGCACATCGCCGCCACCGCCGCCTCCGGGGACGCCGGCACCGACTCCGCCCACACCCTCGACGACCTCGTCAAGGAGTACATCTCCTGCTGCGACCCCGCCAGCGAGCACAACCGGAACGATCGCAGGGCCAAGGGGGACACCACCAACACCGACCGCCACGCCCAGGACTACCTCGACATCTTCCTCCAGTCCGGCGCCGCCATCGCGCTGGTTCGCCTCTACCTCTCCGATTTCTCCTTCTCCCGCTCCTACGCCGAGCGCGCCATCAGGTGCTTCCTCAGCACCGACCCTGTCACCCTGCCGCATAATGTCATGCTCGTCACAGCGCCTGTGCTGCTCGAGTTCTGCCGCCTGCTCGCTCTCACCGCGGGCAACAAGGATTCCCTCTACAAGTCATGCCGTTACACACTTGCATCGGTGCTCTGCTTGCCACTCTCGGTGCTCGGTGCCTCCAAATCGCCCACCAAGGTGATCGAGCAGGTCCTCCCGTTTGCCAGAGAGATTGTTGAATTGGTCCTCAATGGACTTGGATCAGAGACCATGCTGGTGCCAAGGACAGACCTTGAGGAGCTCTCAAACTTCTTTAAAGTCCTACGCCAGCAGGTACTCCTTTGGATGCCTGACGGCTCAATGCCAAAGAATATGTACAGCAGGGAGTGTAAGCGTACTGACACATGGGTATGGGAGTTGCACGAAATGTCCATGAACCTGCTGAAAAGGGTGGATGAGTGTCTCAAGAGGTTGGAAATGGATCTTTCATCTTTGTCATCTGACACTAGGGGGGGCATAGAAAATCAACCTATCTGGGTCACCCGATTACATATCCTTGCCATATTGACAGAACTGGATTTCATCTCAGGGATATTTGAGGATGTGGCACACAACCTGCGGTTCGTGTTGCTGGCACACAAAGCACCTCTCAATGCGCTCGTGCGCTGTTCCAAGAGGAACGAGCATCTCCACTGGCTCATGAAGCATAAGGATCTGCTCTGCTTCGAAGCAAGAAGGAACTTGGTCTTAATGTTGTTTTCTGAGGGGAAGGATGACTATGGGGAGCTGCATGAGATGTTGATCGACCGGTCACGTTTACTGGATGAGTCCTTCGAGTACATAACACAGGCAAAACCCAGTGAGCTTCACAGTGGTCTGTTTATGGAGTTTAAGAATGAGGAGGCTACTGGCCCTGGTGTTCTGAGGGAGTGGTTCTGCATGGTGTCTCAAGCTCTGTTCAGCCCACAGCAAGTACTCTTCTTGCCTTGTCCTAATGATCAACGGAGATTCTACTTGAATGGAAGTAAGTTCTCTTGGTATTAACTTACTACTTTATATCCAGTTCTATACTTCTAATGGTAATTTGGTACGGCACTTTGACTGAACGACTTGGAAATCTGAATTGGATAAGCTGATGAGTGTAGCTCGCTTGTTGACCCAGGTCTTTTTACATGTGTGATATAATAAATAACTGCATATCTTAGCTTAGTGAGATGAATAGGATTTGTTCATCTGAATTTTCTATCGCACAGTGCATGTTTTTCCTTGAAAGTCTCATACGTATGAATGCCACTACATACAGGCTCTGCAACTGGTTTCGATGAATGTAGGTTCAACACCCAGTAGTATAAGCTAACAAAAGAAAAAAAGTAGTTTGCTCTATTGTCGGATGTCCTGGAAGGGACATATTCTTCTCAATCTAAAAGAACTAATGATTGCAAAATGTGTTTCTTTTGATCAGTCTGTTGAAACATCCACTTAGTATTTTGAAATGAATTTAACTGTAGAAGGTCTGCAAATCATATGGCTGCTTATGGGGCTACATTTTCATTTTCACACAAATAAAGGATGGTTGTTTTATTAGTTACAATATGTACTTCTAGTACTAGTTGGCATGCACTATGCTACCGATATACTCCCTGTGTTCCTAAATATTTGTCTTTTTAGAGATTTCAAATGGACTACCACATACGGATGTATATAGACATATTTTAAAGCGTAGATTCACTCATTGTGCTCCGTATGTAGTCACTTGCTAAAATCTCTAGAAAGACAAATATTTAGGAATGGAGGGAGTAGCATACAAAACAAAAGCTGGGATATTGTAGTCTTGCCTTTACTTGTCTGCTTGGTTGAGTATATTATAAGCCTAAGGAGATGTCTCACTAACTTTTGCGTGTTTGTGCCTGTTACACACTCTGGTTACCATATGTATGTGCTGGTACAAGTTACTCCAAATACGGTTTTTTGTCACGCATGTTGGGTGTGAGGATGTCAATATAGGGGTGAGGGTGTAGGCAATTTTTTTGTAAATTTGTTGTGGCTACTCGTTGTTTCTATTTACAATCAAAACAATGGCTTGTTCATATCTCACAAGTAGCCTTTTTTAATATGCTATGAAGAGATACTTGGTCTAAAATTGTATTTTGATCTACGCATGTTTAAAACGTGAGATAAAATATATAATCCTTTTTTTTCTCATACCCTATTTCCTTTGATCAATAGCTTGCAGTTAAAATTCCTATTAAGAGGCAGATTATCCATTCTGCTGTCCAGCTTGAACCTTGCACAGTGGCTCCCAGTGGTCCTGTTAGGAATATTCTGATACATCTTGATATTCATTTGAAAGTGTGTGAAATAACACTAACCATATTGATAAGTACAGATCTGTCCCAAGTCACTAAAAACTACTTTCTGCATAAGATATACAAACTTCTTATATAGGGGAATGCTAAACCGTTTGTAGTGAGTTAATTCCCCTTTTGCCTAAATACAGTGGTAATTTCTTATTGGATTCAAGCAAATATAAAATGATCATCTGGTTAGCCTAATAGCAACCAAGCTGTCTACCCTGTAGACATGTAGTGGCACATTTATTTTCAGAAAGGCAAAATAGGACTGTAAGCCTTCAACCTATTTCCATATAGGTGATCAAGGAGTTAATGCTGCCGATTTGAGCCCCTCAGGCCTCATCACTTCAGTTTTTTGTGCGATCAAGCCTTTAAGTGCAGTTTTGTTCTTTTGACCCATCAACTACCCCTTCTAGTTTTAGCTGTCTTGACCCTTTTGCTTACAAGATTAACAATTGGCAGCACAACTACAAAGTGTTGTTAATATGGACTGCTAACTATTGCTCAAACTTTTAACATGTTTTTGAGATTTGTTTCTACCGATATGAGGTCTCTTTGTATTCACACTTAAACTTAGTTAAGAACACTCACAAGCCCCAACAAACCTTCTGAAATTTCAGTATGAATACTCATTTGCTCAAACAACACCCATATAGAAGACATATTAGTTGTAAGGTTCTAACTAGATGTTCTTTAGCAGTGGCATGATTAGAGCAAAAACAAACAGTGGATGCTCTAATTACCAATCAGTTTTGTCGGGCTTAATTGCAAATACTGGATAGTTCATGGCTCAAATCAACAAATTGGAAGTTCGAGGAGGCTTGATGGACAAGCTGAAATAGTTTTGTCGGGCTTGTTGGGGCAATTTTCCTTTCTGAAATAAACTTCACATCAAACTGTACTTAATTCTAGTTATTCGAGCAAATGAGCAATCTTTCGGCTTTCTTCTACTTAATTGTGGTTCTTATGCATTCAATATTGATGAGACACGTTATGTCCGCAAACCAAGTCGGTGCTGATTGAATATCTTCTAACTTTTGGTACTTATCTGTGCTTTGCAGCATCTGTTGTTGATCCACTGCACCTGAAATACTTCGTTTTTTCGGGACGAGTAATTGGATTAGCATTGATGCATAAAGTGCAAGTAGGGATAGTTTTGGACCGCACCTTATTTTTGTATCTTGCTGGGAGAAGTATTACATTGGAAGACATTTCTGCTGCAGACCCTTTCACGTATGCAAGCTGTAAAAGGATTCTAGAGATGGGTGCTGCCGAGATTGATGATTTAACTTTAACATTTTCCCGAGATGTTCATACCTTAGGGTCTCGAAAGACTATTGAGCTTTGCAAAGGAGGGCAGGATATCTCTGTGAACATCAGTAACAGAGAGCACTACATAGATCTTCTTATTAAGAATATCTTTGTTGACTCTATTTCTGATCAGCTAGCTAATTTCGCAAGAGGATTTGGCGACATATTAGCTAATCCGAAACTCCGGGAGGTATTTTTCGGGTGTTTGGATCTAGAAGACTTTGACCGAATGCTAGGGGGAAGCAACAACACTATAAATCTGAAAGATTGGAGATCACATACTCAATATAATGGCTACAAAGAAAAAGATCGCCATGTTAACTGGTTCTGGAAGGTATGCTGTGTATTACTTAGCCATGGATTTTCATTTATTTTATTCCATGCCATGATATGCTTTAATCACCTGCTCATCCCATGTTCTCAATTTTTCATGGGCAACATACCATCTCTCACTTTTTTTTTGTGATTCATACCATCTCTCACTTTGACTCCCATGTAGATTTAGGAGGAAACATTGATATCAACCATAGATAAATAGGTGAGGTATATACGTGTGGTGCAATGTGCAAGAGATATTTAGATCACAATCCTAACATCCATGTATCCATTAAGATCTATTCACTTGATACCCAGTATTTTGTATGTGCCATCCTGTATATTATTTTCCCAACAAAAATGATTGAACTGCTTCTATCATTGCAGAAAAAGGTTTTTAGTTCTTCTTTTGGTCCTAGTGTGAGTTCTGAACGAGGCAAGTAACCAAACAAAGCCTGGCCAGTATTCTTGCTGGTTGGTGCAAAGAACTGGGAAATCGCATGTTGTCTTCACTAACAAGACTGTTAACATGTGATCCTGCATATGTTAAAATCCCAACTATGATTGCATCATTTTTCTAGCTTATCGGAGTTCTAAAAAGAAAACCATGTTCGTCCTTTGTGTAATGAGATGAGTACAACCAAACAGCTTTTCCCAACACTCGACCAGAGTTGGTGTGGTGCTGATATCAACCATTGTTTCAAATATAATGAATTGTGCAAATTTAATGGCAAAGCACCAGCACATTGTCCCTATCTGTGTCCGCTGTTATATCTCGTGTGTATGTGTGAAAAGTTTCAGTTGAAATCTGTGTATCTTTCTTTTGTAGCATAATCAATTTATGCATGTCTAATCAGTTTTGTGTACTTGTTTATTCACACGGTAGGCCGTGGAGAGCATGCCAGTTGAGCAACAGAGGCAGCTCCTCTTCTTCTGGACCTCAGTGAAATATTTGCCCTCAGAAGGCTTTGGTGGGCTGAGCTCAAAGCTGTACATATACAAGACAACGGAGTCAGCCGACCATCTCCCGTCGTCGCATACATGCTTCTACCGCCTCTGCCTCCCCGCATACCCGTCCCTCAAGGTGATGCAGAGCCAGCTGCAGAAGATCACACAGGAGCATGTGAGCTGCAGCTTTGGTACGTGGTAGAATGCTTGGCTGTGGGAAGTGGGAACCCAAAGTGGTACATTTTGTATATATCGAGTTAGCGACAACCCTTATCTATCTCATTTAAATCTATTGCTAGTAGAGCTTAAAAATTAGGCTGCCGTGGTTTGATTTGTATGTATGGAAAGTTAGCGTCCCGGTCGTTTAACCTTAATGTAGGTGGAATCAGAAGAGTGCAAGGTTCATTTTCTTCACCCATCCTGTTAACTTGCTGTCGATTCCTTTTTGCTGCTGTTAATGTTCTGTTTCTTCCCTGAGGCCCTGTTTGGATCGAGGTGCAAACTTCGTGTGATCCCGGCGTTCATTGGAAAATCCAAACAGGGCCTAAAGGAGTGAAATGCGCGCACATTGTGACCCTGTATATATAGCTAGTACTACCAATCATCCCAACAGCAGATGGTACTAACTGCAACATCTCTCAAGTTAGTTCTGGCTGCCAGTGGATGGATGGATGAAGGTGTGACATACAGGCTATGGTAACCGGTTGCAGATGTGCGGTTTGGAAGCCGTTGGTGGAGTCTGGTTATTTTTGTTGACCCCCACTTTTGTGAAACTGGTCGAAACTTGCTGGTTGACAAGTGGAGTGCCTCCAGTAATCCCATGGCTGCTCGGGGTTTGAAACATTGGCGGTAGAGTATTACCGCCTGAAGTTGGCTTAGACGCATCTTCCAGCACCGAGAAATGGCCATGGCGTCGCAGAGATTCTTTGGACGGTGAATAAACATGGAAGACGTCAGGAGATTTGGTTTTGTCGTCGGTCGAGAAACTAGTACGTACTGGCCCTCCTCGGCTGATTCAGAATCACATGTTCGTGTGTAGCCGCTGCAGCTCCCCTGACCTACCTTGCTCGAATTTTTGGCATGACAAATACGTATGCCCGTGCAAAATGCAGCACAGTTCAGTCGAGTTACTGGAATTTTGCAAAACGATCTGAACATATATCCTCCGATGGATGCACGCACCAACAAAGCTACGGACGCCGGCGATGGCAGTATCCATATGTGTTTGGCAATTCATCATTTTTGGCGTATTTGCATCTGATGACTGAGTTGAGCTTGGCTGAGTAAATACATTGCCAAAAATCATGTTTTGCATATAGTTTGGTACCAGCATCCTCCTTAGCCTGGCTGAGAAGAAACGCACACACGACTGTTTGGTTGATTAGTCTCACCTCGTACCCACCTGATGAACTCACCTCTCATGAAAACGGAGTGCTGAAGGAACAGTAGAAGGGTCGGCTCGAGGTAAAAGAAGGTGTGAAAACCCTCAAATGCTCATTTAACGGTCACGAAATCGACTGAGTGCAAATCATTTTCCAGGTGAATGTCGCCCATCAGGCCCGTAACCCTCGTCTTGTCTTAACTGAACAATCGACTAGGGTTCCTGCCTCCTGTCGTCTGCATCGTCGATCTGCCTTGATCTATGTTTCTCTTCATTGATGATGATTGTTATTTTGGTGCTCTGATACTATGGGGCTTTAGCACGACGACTTCCTGACTGTCTACTATAAATTTTTTTGCCTAGCTCTAGTGAGGGAGGGGCGATAACGTCGGCTCACTTCAATGCTTTATTCTTCGTTAGTTAGTCCATGGATTTGGATGCAATTTTTTGTTATTTCTGGTGTTCGTTGTACTGCCATGATTGATAATGAACAGATCGAACGTTTTCAAAAAAGGGAATAGGGAAGACATAGTTTTACTTGTCTACGACCGCTGAACCAAAAAACGTACAACACGGAAGTCGTGTGAAATAGCAAGATGAAGCTAGTGGAAAAAGAAATTTTCAAACGCTCAACCGTGTGCGAAGAATAACAAAATTCATCAGTTCATAACAGGAACACATTAGTGCAGTCTAGTAGAAGATGTAGTTCTACTCGTCTACCACTATCATAAAAAAACGACAACATGGAAGTCGTGTAAAATAATGAGATGAAGCTAGTGGTGAAAGGAAACTTCAAATAGACGACCATGTGAGAAGATTTTGCCAAAATTCTTTGGTTCATAATAACATGTACACATTAACACGTTGGTGCAGTCTAGTAGGAGATGTAAATATACTCGTCTACGACCGTCAAAACAAAAAACGTACAATATGAAAGTCGTGTGAAACAACGAGATGAAGCTAGTGATGAAAGGAAATTTCAAACAGTTGAATGTGTGCGAAGAATTTGACAAAATCCATCTAAAAAACCCTCTAAACATAAACACAAAATTGAAGATTTACAGTCAAAATTAAGAACCGGTCATCTGAACGGAACCACAATGCCCATGTGCCTCCTTTTCGGGTAGAGGTCATTTGGAATCAAAACACTATTATATACTCCCTCCATTCGGAATTACTCGTCGAAGAAATGAATGTATCTAGATATATTTTAGTTGTAGATACATTCATTTTTGTGACAAGTAATTCCGAACGGAAGGAGTAGATTAGAAGAGATTATGTTAGGGATTAAAGGAGATGAGTAGAACATAACACCTGCAAACCCATGGGTTACACTCAGCTCGCATCGCCAGACCTACTCAAGTGCACTTGATTGCATTGCTCGGGCATGCCTTGCTAAAAACGGCCGATTCAAGCATTTCTTCATAGCCGAGTTCACGAGTGCTTTACGTTTCGTGTTAACCAAAATTTTGGTGTAACTCGATCAACCAAGTGGACAAAAATTACATCCAACGGCCTGACTAGGCTACCAAACGCATCCACGCCTTTTATTTTTGACAAAGGGAATTTCATCCAACCCTCGTATCGAGCTCATACAACACCGCATCAAGGGAAAGGGAGCTATGCTTATCTAAGCTTGCGTTATCAATGATCACTAAAGTATCATCGAAAAAAAGTAATCCCCTTAAGCACAACGCCTCTTTTTGGAGATACGGTTGGAAGAGGTTTCGGATGGGGCCGTGTAGTCAGACGCGTACGAGGACTTCCGAACGTCGGCAAACCTTTATCGGACTTGGTGCCAGTTTGCGGGAATTCAAACGCGTGGACTTGTCCAATGACGTATGCCGCATCACGTTGGACGGCAAAAAAAACGTCTAAATGCATCAGTCCGGACAATTGGGCCTCCTCCTCCTCCCTCCAAAAAAGGCCTCTCGCCAGCACCGCCGCAGGTCCGCCTTGTCTCTAGTGGCCCTAGGGCCAGGGGGGCGCGGTGAATCTTGGCAAGGGCCGGCTGGAGGGTTCTGTTGTTAGTCGTTCATTTAAGTTTTGTTAGAGTTTGTGTCCTGCTTAGAAAGGTAAAACGGCGGCGGCTCCCTGAAGACGGAATAAGGGTGTGGCTAGGTCTCAGTCAACTAAGTCTTAACCAAGTCTTAGTCAAGTGATATAGTATGTAAGAAAAAAAAGAAAAAGTGAAAATAAATTTTTTGTAGAAATCTCCATGCAAAATCAAAGGAAGATAGCATTGACTGAGACGTAATGAAGTCTCGGTCGACTGAGACTTAGCAAAACTAATCGAATAATGGTCTCCCGCCTAGCTCCCGTTCCGGTAGTGCGTCTAGCATCGTTGGTGGATGTGTGAAGACGTGTCTCCGGCGAATCTATCCTCGGTTGATTTGCTCATATCTTTTTGTTGTTCGTCTATGTTCGCGTCTCTCTGAGTTGGATTCTTTCGATCTACGTTATTCTTCATCGGCGGCGGTTACTGTTCTGGTGTGCTGGTTCTATGTGGACTTAGCACGACGACTTTCCGATTGTCTACTACAATAAGTTCTGCCTAACTTCGGCGAGGGAGGAGCAATGACGGAGGGAGGAGCAATGACGGCGGCGTGTCTTCAGCTCGCTTCAGTGCTTGTAGTCATCATTAGTTAGTCTACGGATTTGAATGTAATTTTTATTATTTCTGATGTTCGTTGTACTGTCATGATTGAAGATAAATAGATCAGAAGTATTTTCGAAAAAGAAAAACCCTAACAGGAGAAACGGGATCAGGGGTTCCGGAACCTATGTGCGTTCTCGAATCACAAGTACGAATACATATTCTACACCAGTAGATATCCTCCTACATACTGCTTTGCGTATTCCACCAAGAGCGAGGAACTTGAGACTAAGGGACTGTTCGGAGTTCCTCTGCTCCACGCTGCCCGCTCCGGAGTTGGCGGAGTTCTAGTTGAAAAATGCGGAGCGAGTGAACAGGTACTCCCTTCTTAAATTCGGGAGCTGATGGATGCCAAACAGCCCCTAAGGGGGTGTTCGGAGTCCCTCCGCTCCGGACTTGCTCCGCGGAGCTGACGGAGCTACAGGCTAAAATAACGGAGTTGGAAGGTAGGTGCTCCGCAGATCCCGTAATTCTGCAGAGCCGGCGGAGAGCCGAACAGGCCCTAAGTTGTTGAACGAATTTCCGCTGCGCTCTACTGTGAACATCTCCTTGACTGCCCTGCTTTTCCTCCCCCTAGTCTGGGTCTCTGACTGAAGCAGTGCCCCGGCCTGGCTAGTGGCTCGCTGCCGACGGCCGCGGTGACCATCAAGAACCAATGGGGGTACATATACATTTCAGGCGTCGTTTGGATTATCGTTTCCATTACAAATACCCCCGTAAAACTAATACAGACCTCAGCCCGTCGTTTTGTTTTTGACCTGGAAATAGCTCTTGGCCTGTAAGTTACACGTGTAAATAAATTACACCCGTATTCAGTTACATCCATACCAATCGCGGCCTCAGAGAGAGGTCCTTTGGTGGACGACGAAAGACATCAGGAGATGCGGCTGCCGACGATCATGCCGTGCTGTCCTCGGTGAAAGTGAAACGGCCACCACTTAGCCGTCCTTTTCCGATTCAGAAATCAGAATCCCATCTTCCTATCCCGGACCTTGGCCGGATCTCGCATGGCAGATGCAGCGCATCATCGATCTTCGTATGTTGACGCTTCGAAAATGCAGCACTGCTTGCTTAGCGACCGGAATTGCGCGGCTCTGAATCTGAATAACCCGAGGAAGAAGCCACGGGCGCCGGCGATCGCCGGATCTATATATACGCCTACGTTATTCGTCTAGATGCATCGGTAGAGTGGTAAATTAGCTGGAGATCATCCAGAGACATACTGAAGCAGGAGCCAGGGATAACGCAAACCGGTTAGGATACCGATCGATCATAGGTGGAACTGACACTGTGACACACACCGTAACAAGGCTCCAGCTAAGCAGACGCAGACGCAGGCCGGCGAGAGTGGCACTGCGTCGCTCGCTGCTGACCGACACTGGGCGTCGACCCGACCCGACAACACTTTTATTTAGCCCACGTCACGCGACCCCGCGCATAGCACTCCCACTCCACACCTAGTAAAAAGTATCATTCCACTCCACTCCACTGGCTGACTCAGCATCACGCCGTGCCACGTAGGAGCACACGGCCGCCGCCGTGGAAGCTGACCCGGCCAGCTCCTCCTCCGCGCGCGCCGGCGCCTCACACGCTGACGCTGGCCACCGCGGCGGCCGGCTCCTCTGCCGCGGCCGCGGGCGCCTCCTCCGGTGCAGCCGGTGCCTCCTCGGCGACGGCCGGTGCTTCTGGCTCGGCAGGAGGCGCGGCCTCCTCCTTCACCTCCTCGGGCGCCGCTGGCTCTGCCTCAGCCACGGCCTCCTTGGTCTCTGTCTCGACCACGGCTGGCGCCTCTGTCTCTTTGGGGGCCTCGGCCTCCGGCTCGGCCGCAGCTGCTGGCTCGGGCTCCTTGGCCTCCTCCGTCTCAGCGGCGGCAGGTGCCACCTCCTTGGTCTCCTCGACCTCGACGGGGGCAGCAGGCGCCTTGACCTCGGCCTCGGCCGGCGCGGGGGCCTCCTCCGTCTTCGCGACCTCCTCGGCGGCGACGGGCGTCTCCACCGTGGGCGCCTCCTCCGTCAGCGCGGCCGTCGGGTTCTGGACCTGCACGACGCACAGTTACGTCCATTAGCACCACGCACATGTCAAGACGTACACAAACCGATCTAGCTCGAGGTCGAGCTCGATCATGATCACCCGTTCGTTCGTCAGATCACACATATAATAAGCAGATCAAAGGATGAAGAACCCATCGAAGCGATCATCGATCAGAGCACGTGAAAGAGAATAGACGATCGAGACAAGCTATACGTACATCAGCGGTGGCCATTGCCGTCGTGGATGCAAGAAAATGCCCGGAGTGGCAGAGGCTGGCTAGCTGAAGCTAGTGCTACCGTGATCCACCGAGCCTGACGTGACTGATAGAGAGTGTGAGGCGTATGTGTCTGTGTGGAGCAATGGGTCGGGGTGGAGGGGCTATTTATATGGCCACCCGAGGCCAAAACGGGGAGAACACAAACGAAAATCAAACGCCAAAAAATGATAAAAATGAAAATGAAACGATCGATCGATCGATCGAGAAAGTAAACAAGTCGAGTCCATGTCATGATCATCGGGAATCTCGGGAGCTGTGTGTGCAAATAAACACGTCCTGACGCCGTGCGGTTGTACGTGCGTGTCATGCCATCGAAGTAAAGGCGGCCCGTGAGTCATGACACTATGGAAAGAGTCCAAAGACCAGGGTGTACACCATGCAACAGTACCTCGATGCACGGCCGGCGTCTAGTTCATTTCGCTCGACATGTTGCGCGATCGAGACGGATCATCGTGTCACACATGCACACATATATTCGAGAAAAGCAGCGATATTCCTGAATTTTGTTTCCATTTCCCATAAATTTCAGTGTACGATCGATAATCCCTGGTGGCAAGTGGGCCTTTTGCGCTGTAGGTCTGGCCAGACTTGAGGTGTACAGTACACAGGCACAGCGCATCTCATCGTTCTTGCACGTTCTGCGCCGTCCTTTCCATCGAATCGTCGATGCCTAGCCGATTAAATTACTATGCTCTCGCCGATTCAGCTGCTGTAAGTAATTCTGAGGGAGAGAGATTCGATATGTGATTTGGATCAAAACGGGTTTGATTAGTGTTTGTTGTGTACGAGATTATGATAGCTGAACAGGGGCGGCTGTCGGGGGTTGGCGTCAAGACAATGCACTTGGAACCAATGAATGTGCGCGCCTGAGTAGTTGCGATTTGGTTTTGGAATTTAGGTTAGCTCTCCATCTCAGTGTACGTGGCCACCAGGCCTACGCTACTATATAGACCTTCTCCAAGCCCACAAAAAAGATACAGTTTTGTTAGAACTCATCTAGATGAGATATAGTTTGGTCTCATTCACCTTTTATAACTATTGGATGTGATGCTATAAGATGTGCGTATGCTGATGTGAGTTGTATCTGTTCTTGTTTTCAAAGTGAATGAGACCAAATTATATCTCATCTAGATGAGTTCTAGGCACTCCCAAAAAGATATATAGACTTTCTTTTTCAGCAGTATATATGTGTTCTCGTTTTTGTTTTCTTAGATATGATGTAATGTAATTCTGTGTCTAATTAGGGTCCAAATTAGATGCGTACAAAGTTAGTACAAAATTGAGACGGAGAGAGTATATGTTTACTTCGTTCATATTTGTATAATATCCTAAGCATCCCAAGTTATCTTTTTCAGTTTATAATAAGATGGCTTCAAATGGACCAAAGTTTCTTGTGAGAGCAACTCCAGATCCCCACTGGAATCATGTCCCTGTTCTAGTGCTACTGTAGTAGTAGTAGCTTCCATGTGTCATGCTTCAGAGTTCATCGACAACAATCATGACAGCTAATGGACGTCCCCTATCATTCTATCACCTTTGGGGCTCGTCTACTTGCTCTCGCCTCCACCTTTGCCCAAAAGCTAGCGTAGATATATGCAAGCCGATTACTACCGTGCCGCAGGGGTAGTTGTCCATGGATCAACTTCATCCTCCAGAACAAGGAAAATGTGAAAAAAGCAACGGTGATCTCATCAGCAGGACAGCGAGATTACACTGACACGCAGTAGCACGCCACTAATTAATCGCAGTGGTGGCGCCTCGCCACCTGATCTTTTACCTTGCCGCCGCCGGAAGGCCGAGAGGCAGACATGCACAAGGTAACAGAGGTCTTATAAACGACTAAACAACCATGGTTTCCCATGTAATCTTCTTTCCTCCTCTAAATTATTTGTTTCCAGGTGGTTTTGGCCCGAGGAGGATGATGGAGTTGGGCAGCTATCTTTTCGAGAAATTCTCGCCGCCGTCGTTATCGTTGCTTTGAGCCGGCCATTTCGTTCAGATCATGAGATGACATGGAAAGTGATGACCGGAGAGAGAGTCTGCACCGGGCATCCAACATGCGCCGGCCAGTGCCCAGTAGGATGGTCCGCAGGGCTGATTGGTGCCATATCACCCAGAAGAAACAGTAGGCGACATGGCCGGCTGTCAGCCCGGGCCCCGCCGGCATATCCCCCGCCGTGATCTCCCGTGGCGCCGCACCGGCCAGCCGGCCAGGTAGCTGCTCACTTTCGGCGGCCGTGCCATGTGTGGTCGCCATCTCCCACGCCAGTTCGACCCAGCACCACCCAAACTTTCGTGTTGGCCTGGCTGGCCAGCGAACGATGGTTGTGATCCCTGCAGCTACAGGCTATCTTCCAGACATACTCTCTCGAGTCTCGACACTGTTATCTTTTTGTTTTTTTGAAACTAACGACACTGTTATCTTGTGCTGAACTAACACAAGCTTCCTAAAGGTGACGGCTGAGGCGCCGCATATGGAGCCACGGAGTTGCTGGCCGCAGAGACCGGAGTGGGATGATTGGAGCCCATGACCCGGAAGCCATGGTGAGGTGGCGCCACGGCCAGGGACGGTGGAGCGGGGCCCGCCGCACAGTGCCCGGCGATGTGCACTGAGTTCCATTTCCACCTGTGAATGACGTGTGATGTGCCTCCAGGGCCGGCCTGCGGCCACTTGCAATTTGAGTACGAACTGATCCACCTCAGTAGGCTGTCTATCGTCGGGTACGACAAGCCGAAATTTTGTGCAAAGCAGGCTGCCTGATTGAACGATAAGTTTTCTTTTTCAAAATGTAAGATTAGAAAACTCCAGCTCGTGGCTTTGGTGTTTCTTTGGCTGCATTTGCCATCTGGTAACTTCAATTTCGAATTACGAAAACACTAACGCCCACACGTGTAGGCGTTTGCATCTCGTCCACACGCGTGGATCCGCGTCCGTTTGTTAGCGCAGGAATATTGGAATGTTTTTAGTATCACGTAGGACTGGGCTGCTGTGTGGGCATTCACCCGGTCGCCCGCATGATCGTTTCACCACACAGGAAAGGTTGGTGTGTGGGCGTTCAGCAGTTCGCCCACACGTCACTTTCCACGCACGTACAAGGGCTAGTGTGTGAGCATTTGCCATCTCGCCCACACGCCCGTCTCATCTCCCACACCCAAGTTGCCATTTGCCATGTGTCTTGCAGTGTACATGGAAACTGCACTATTGTGCTTTATAAGCAGGTGGCAACTCTTTTTTTACCCGAACATATCAGTTGTCATGCATTTTGTAGGGTACACGGCAACTGCCCTAGTGTGTTTGTAAGCAGATGTCAACTCTTTTTTTTACCCGAACATGTTGTTTTGCCATGTCTTTTTTAGCGCTACACGACAACTGCCTAGTGATAGTAGGTGGCAACTGCCCTAGTGTGCTTTATAAGCAGGTGGCAACTCTCTCTTTTTTTTACCCGAACATATCAGTTGCCATGTATTTTGCAGGATACACGGCAACTGTCCTAGTGTGCTTGTAAGCAGATGGCAACTCTTTTTTTACCCGAACATGTTGTTTTGCCATGTCTTTTTGTAGCGCTACACGGCAACTGCCTAGTGTTAGTAGGTGGCAACTCCTAAGGTTTTCAAATCATGGCCCCTCAGCCTCGTCTTATAACAGACCAGGTCCGTGAGGAACACCGTCGGGGGCAACGCCACCTCCTCATCGCCGTGGAGGATGAGCGAGCCATGGCGGAGTGGTGCCGGCGCCACCTGGAGGACGTCGCTGCCGAGAATGCCTTCTGGGTGGAGAGGACGGCAAGGCGCCGCGCGGAGCGTGCGGACAGGCGTCGGCGGAAGGCACTGGCCATATCACAGTGCGATCTCGTTAACGCAGGTGGCAAGTCGTTCTTCGCGTTAGAGGATGAACGTTGGGATGACCTATGGCTCGATACCTCGGACAACACCAACGAGGATGATGATGATGAGGACGACTCAGAGTAGGTTCTAGTTGCACCGGAGTTTTTATCTAGTTGTACCGTATTTTTTTATCGTGTTGGATTAGTTTTTTTATCTATCTATGCTATGATGAACTATATATGCATTGTGAAGTATCTATGTATCTTTTTTTAATCTATGCATTTGGTTTTGTATATTTTTTCGGAGTGCATATGTTGTTTGTGCGAGAGCGCGCAGTTTTTTGCATCGGCTGCTAGAGCGGCTCGCGCGCGCTAAAATTTACAGCGGCTATTAGAGCAAGCGCAGCGCGTCACGCTAAAACAGGCAATCCGCATGCTGCAAATGGGTTTTTAGTGTGCCGCGCGTTGGACGGCTGTTGAAGATGCTTTTACAAAAGACATAGACAAATGTATACATTACTTATATGTGAGATCTATCATAGATAAACAAATACACCATGAAATCAACTTTTATGTAAAAGACACAAATTACGAAGACAGAAATGTGACTTCAACTCAAATCGATCTTGGTTTTAGTTCTCTTCCCAATCTGCTATGTTCATTTAAAATTCTCTGATGCTGCATGTCTCTCATCTTATTTTTGCCATCTTTTCTAATCGTAAATCACACAACAGTCATAAAGGACACTAACGTTACTTCACCACCTCGAAGTCTAGTTCTAAAAAAGTGCGGGTGGTCTCCAAAAGATTGAGCTTAGTCCAAGGCAGATGCTGCCATCTACGCTTGAGGACAATGAGGTCTCAAGTGTGCATTTTGTACTACTTAGGTACTCTACATGGTAGTGATCATCCTCTAATATGTACTCTCACTTTAGGGAAAAAAAATTCTTATATTAGTTTACAAAGGAGGTATATAACAAAAAATGTATCAGCTCGGTAGAAATAAAACCACAAAGGAATTGCAGGAATTGAGGAGGACGATGGAGGGCTCGGGCGACCCCGAGGGCGACTCAGCCCTTTCGCCCCCGCCGCCCCCGGCCCTTCCAGCCGACGCGCCCGCCAAGCCTGGCCTCCTGCCGGCGCGCCCGGCCACTGCCCTCACGCCGCCGACCCCAACCCCGACTGTTGCCTCCTTCCCGTCTGGCTCCGATGCTCCGCGCTTCCGCTGGTGCGACCTCGCCGATGATGAGCCGACCAACCACGTTGGCGTCTGCGGAGGTGACCCATCCCCCTCCCGTGCCCCTGTGCTCGACGCTCTGCCACATGCGGCTACTGGTCCGGCCTCCCTCGGGAGATCCCGGTCCTCTGGCTCGTGGCGGGTGTCGCAGCCGCGACCGGCGAGCTCTGCTCGCCCGTCTGGGGCCCAAGGTGCATGGGGCGTGGCTGGTTGCTACGAGCTGGGTCCGGCCCGCTCGTCATGGCGCTCCTCGCTGGCCTCGCCGGGTTCGTCGCGCTCGCCCTCATGGCCGGTGCTCGCACTCACCCCGCCGACCCCGGTCCCCCTCGCGTGGTGCTCTCCGTTCCGCCACTTCATTGCTTCGTTCGGGTCTTCTCAACTCCAGTTTCGGGCCCCCTCTCTCCCCCGAGGCGCCGACCTGCCCCCGCAGCGCCCCCTATCCAGCGGTGACCGCTGGTAGAAGGTAAACCCTTCGTGGGGCGCGCCTCCCCGCTCCCCGGGCCGTGCGCTGTTGGGCCGGGGTCTGCTGGGTCCTGGGCCGGCCCCAGGCCTGCCTGTCCCTCGCACTCCTGGGCTGGCTGTGGTGGGCCGGGCTGCTGCTCTTGGGCCGCTTGGTTGCCCTAGGCCCAACTACCCTGCAAGGTGGATTTCCCCCCAGGGGGTTTCCTTGTGCCCCACTCCTTCCCCCACAGCCGCCACCCCATCCTTCCCGCGCCATCGCTCCGACCCGTGCTGCCTGCCCGGACCGCACTCTCCCGCTATCGCGGTCGCTCCTCGGCCGGTTCCCCCCTCCGGTCCCCCCCCAGCCATGACCCGAGAATGGGACGACGGCGAAGCTCGCCGCAAACGGCGATACGACGACCGAAGGGACCCCCCGCTCGCCCATCCCTTGACGCCCTCCATCGGGAGGAGAACCACACCGGGTGCTTCGGGACCGGGAGAGCCGCCGGGACGAGCGATGCTCCTCGGACCGCCCCGACCATCGCGATGGTTCCCACTCTCCTCTCGCTGAATCGGGCGATTGGAGGTCGTCGCGGCACCGCTCCCCGTCCCCTGCGCGCCGTCGGGGTCGTAGTCCCTCGCCTCCCCGCTCCTCCCGCTCCTCCCCTCGCGCCCCTGGCTCCCACTGCCCCTGCCCCGCCCTACAAGTACATTCCTCTCCACTCCACGACCGCTGCCCAAGAACCCAGCGCGGCTGCCGACGGTGGGCAGAACCGGGGCCGGCATGGGCAGAACCGTAAGAAGAAGCACCGCCAGGGTCGGGCGCCTGCTCCCCTGACCGCGACTGCTCCCGGTTCCGCCGTGCCGCGGGGTCCCATCTCCGACCTCCCCCTCCCACCTCCCCCTCCGCCATGTCCAAGTAAACTGCTCCAATGCTCCGTGTTGCTACATCTGCAAGGACCCGGGCCACCCCACCCTTCTTTGCCCGGACCGACCATTGCCTGACGAGCTTCGGATGTACGGCCATGGGATCGAGGGATTGGGCTTCTTCCATATCAAGATCCCTGACATCGCCCCACCCACCTCCTCCGTCCAGGCGATCGTGACGGTGGTGGATGGCGTTGTTGGAAATATGCCCTAGAGGCAATAATAAAATGGTTATTATTATTATATTTCCTTATTCATGATAATCGTTTATTATCCATGCTATAATTGTATTGATAGGAAACTCAGATACATGTGTGGGTACATAGACAACACCATGTCCCTAGTAAGCCTCTAGTTGACTAGCTCGTTGATCAACAGATGGTTAAGGTTTCCTGACCATGGACATTGGATGTCGTTGATAACGGGATCACATCATTAGGAGAATGATGTGATGGACAAGACCCAATCCTAAGCCTAGCACAAAGATCGTATAGTTCGTATGCTAAAGCTTTGATAATGTCAAGTATCATTTCCTTAGACCATGAGATTGTGCAACTCCCAGATACCGTAGGAATGCTTTGGGTGTACCAAACATCACAACGTAACTGGGTGGCTATAAAGGTGCACTACGGGTATCTCCGAAAGTGTTTGTTGGGTTGGCACGAATCGAGACTGGGATTTGTCACCCCGGTTGACGGAGAGGTATCTCTGGGCCCACTCGGTAGGACATCATCATAATGTGCACAATGTGACCAAGGGGTTGATCACGGAATGATGTGTTACGGAACGAGTAAAGCGACTTGCCGGTAACGAGATTGAACAAGGTATCGGGATACCGATGATCGAATCTCGGGAAAGTACAATACCGCTAGACAAAGGGAATTGAATACAGGATTGATTGAATCCTCGACATCGTGGTTCATCCGATGAGATCATCATGGAACATGTGGGAGCCAACATGGGTATCCAGATCCTGCTGTTGGTTATTGGCCGGAGAGTTGTCTCGGTCATGTCTATGTGTCTCCCGAACCCGTAGGGTCTACACACTTAAGGTTCGATGACACTAGGGTTATAAAGGAAGTTTTATGTGGTTACCGAATGTTGTTCGAAGTACCGGATGAGATCCCGGACGTCACGAGGAGTTCCGGAATGGTCCGGAGGTAAAGATTTATATATGGAAAGTTGTTGTTCGGGTTCCGGGAAAAGTTCGGTTTTTTCTGGTATTGTACCGGGAAGCTTCCAGAAGGTTCCGGAGGATTCTGGAGGGGCCCGGAGGTCCGGAAAATGTTCCACCACGTCCAATACAGTAGCATGGGCTGTAAGGGGGCGCCCTAGCCTTAATGGACCAGGGGCACCAGGCCCCCAAGGCCCATGCGCATGGGAGAGAGGAAACCCTAAAGGGGAGGGCCTCCACTTGACTTGGGAGGCACTCCTCCCCCCCTTGGCCGCTGCCCCAACCCTAGATGGGATCTAGGGGGGCCGACCCCCCTCTCCCCACCTATAAATAGTGGAGGGGTGGGAGGGCAGCCGCACCCCAAGTTCTGGCGCAGCCCTCCCCCTCTCCCAAGTACTCCTCCTCTCCCGCGGTGCTTGGCGAAGCCCTGCAGGATTGCCATGCTTCTCCACCACCAACACGCCGTTGTGCTGCTGATGGACGGAGTCTTCCCCAACCTCTCCCTCTCTCCTTGCTGGATCAAGGCATGGGAGACGTCACCGGGCTGTACGTGTGTTGAACGCGGAGGTGCCGTCCGTTCGGCACTAGGATCTCCGTTGATTTGGATCACGACGAGTACGACTCCTTCAACCCCGTTCTCTTGAACACTTCCGCTTAGCAATCTACAAGGGTATGTAGATGCACTCTCCTTCTCCTCGTTGCTGGTTTCTCCATAGATAGATCTTGGTGACTCGTAGGAAAATTTTGAATTTCTGCTACGTTCCCCAATAGTGGTATCATGAGCTAGGTCTATTGCGTAGATTCTTTGCACGAGTAGAACACAAAGTAGTTGTGGGCGTTGATTTCGTTCAATATGCTTACCGTTACTAGTCCAATCTTGATTCAGCAGCATTGTGGTATGAAGCGGCCCGGACCGACCTTACACGTACACTTACGTGAGACAGGTTCCACCGATCAACATGCACTAGTTGCATAAGGTGGCTAGTGGGTGCCAGTCTCTCCCACTTTAGTCGGATCGGATTCGATGAAAAGGGTCCTTATGAAGGGTAAATAGCAATTGACATATCACGTTGTGGTTTTTGCGTAGGTAAGAAACGTTCTTGCTAGAAACCCATAGCAGCCACGTAAAACATGCAAACAACAATTAGAGGACGTCTAACTTGTTTTTGCAGGGTATGCTATGTGATGTGATATGGCCAAGAAGAATGTGATGAATGATATGTGATGTATGAGATTGATCATGTTCTTTTAATAGGAATCACGACTTGCATGTTGATGAGTATGACAACCGGCAGGAGCCATAGGAGTTGTCTTAATTTATTGTATGACCTGCGTGTCATTGGACAACGCCATGTAATTACTTTACTTTATTGCTAACCGGTAGCCATAGTAGTAGAAGTAATAGTTGGCGAGACAACTTCATGAAGACACGATGATGGAGATCATGATGATGGATATCATGGTGTCATGCCGGTGACGATGATGATCGTGGAGCCCCGAAGATGGAGATCAAAAGGAGCAAAATGATATTGGCCATATCATGTCACTTTTTGATTGCATGTGATGTTTATCATGTTTATGCATCTTATTTGCTTAGAACGATGGTAGTACATAAGATGATCCCTCATTAAAATTTCAAGAAAGTGTTCCCCCTAACTGTGCACCGTTGCGAAAGTTCGTCGTTTCGAAGCACCACGTGATGATCGGGTGTGATAGATTCTAACGTTCACATACAACGGGTGTAAGCCAGATTTACACACCCGAAACACTTAGGTTGACTTGATGAGCCTAGCATGTACAGACATGGCCTCGGAACACAAGAGACCGAAAGGTCGAGCATGAGTCGTATAGTAGATGCGATCAACATGAAGATGTTCACCGATGATGACTAGTCTGTCTCACGTGATGATCGGACACGACCTAGTTGACTCGGATCATGTAGTAACTTAGATGACTAGAGGGATGTCTATCTGAGTGGGAGTTCATTAGATGAACTTAATTATCCTGAACATAGTCAAAAGCCCCTTGCAAATTATGTCATAGCTCGCGCTTTAGTTCTACTGTTTTAGATATGTTCCTAGAGAAAATATAGTTGAAAGTTGACAGTAGCAATTATGCGGACGGTAGAAGGCTTATGTCCTTAATGCACCGCTCGGTGTGCTGGACCTCGAACGTGGTCTGTGGATGTTGCGAACATCTGACATACACATTTTGATGACTACATGATAGTTCGGTAATGTTAAATGGTTTAGAATTGAGGCACCCGAAGACATTTTTGAAATGTCACAGAACATATGAGATGTTCCAATAGATGAAATTGGGATTTCAGGCTCGTGCCCACGTCAAGAGGTATGAGACCTCCGACGAGTTTTCTAGCCTACAAACTAAGGGAGAAGATCTCAATTGTTGAGCTTGTACTCAGATTGTTTGGGTACAACAATCACTTGAATCGAGTGGGAGTTAATCTTCCAGATGAGATAGTGATGTTTCTCCAAAGACATTGCAACCAAGCTACTAGAGCTTCGTGATGAACTATAACATAACAGGGATAGATATGATGATCCTTGAGCTATTCACGATGTTCGACACCACGAATGTAGAAATCAAGAAGGAGCGTCAATTGTTGATGGTTAGTAAAACCACAAGTTTCAAGAAGGGCGAGGGCAAGAAGGGGCACTTCATGAAACGGCAAATCAATTGCTGCTCCAGTGAAGAAACCCAAGGTTGAACCCAAACCCGAGACTAAGTGCTTCTGTAATGAGAGGAACGGACACTGAAGCAGAACCACCCTAGATACTTGGTAGATGAGAAGGCTGGCAAGGTCGATAGAAGTATATTGGATATACATTGAATTAGATGTGTACTTTACTAGTACTCCTAGTAGCACCAGGGTATTAGATACCGGTTCGGTTGCTAAGTGTTAGTAACTCGAAATAAAAGCTACGGAATAAACAGGAGACTAGCTAAAGGTGAGCTGACGATATGTGTTGGAAGTGTTTCCAAGGTTGATGTGATCAAGCATCGCACGCTCCCTCTACCATCAAGATTGGTGTTAAACCTAAATAATTGTTATTTGGTGTTTGCGTTGAGCATAGACATGATTGGATTATGTCTATCTCAATACGGTTATTCATTTAAGGATAATAATGGTTACTCTGTTTATTTGAATAATACCTTCAATGGTCTTGCACCTAAAAGAAATGGTTTATTAAGTCTCGATCATAGTGATACACATTTACATGCCAAAAGATATAAGATAGTAATGATAGTACCACTTGCTTGTGGCATTGCCATGTAAGTCATATTGGTATAAAACGCATGAAGAAGCTCCATGTTGATGGATCTTTGGACTCACTCTTTTTTGAAAAGTTTGAGACATGCGAACCATGTCTATTGATGTATACGCATGATGAAACTCCATGCAGATGGATCATTTGGACTCACTTGATTTTGAATCACTTGAGATATGCAAATCATACCACATGGGCAAGATGACCGAAAAGCCTCGTTTTTAGTAAGATGGAACAAGATAGCAACTTGTTGGAAGTAACACATTTTTGATGTGTGCAGTCCAATGAGTGCTGAGGCATGCAGTGAATATCGTTATGTTCTTACTTCACAGATGATTCGAGTAGATGTTGAGTATATTTACTTGATGAAACACAAGTCTGAATTATTGAATGGTTCAAGTAATTCCAGAGTGAAGTTGAAGATCATCGTGACAAGAGGATAAAATGTCTATGATATGAACATAGAGATGAGTATCTGAGTTACGAGTTTTAGCACGCAATTAAGACACTGTGGAAATTGTTTCACAATTAATACCGCTTGGAACACCATAATGTGATGGTGTGTCCGAACATCATAGTTGCACCCTATTGGATATGGTGCGTACCATGATGTCTCTTATCGAATTACCACTATCGTTCATGGGTTAGGCATTAGAGACAACCGCACTCACTTTAGTAGGGCACCACGTAATTCCATTGAGACGACACCGTTTGAACTATGGTTTGGAGAAACCTGAGTTGTCGTTTCTTAAAAGTTTGGGGCTGCGACGCTTATGTGAAAAGGTTTCAGGTTGATAAGCTCGAACCCAAAGCGGATAAAATGCATCTTCATAGGACACCCAAAACAGTTGGGTATACCTCCTAATTCAGATCTGAAAGCAATAGGGATTGTTTCTTGAATCGGGTCCTTTCTCGAGGAAAAGTTTGTCTCGAAAAATTGAGTGGGAGGATGGTGGAGACTCGATATGGTTATTGAACCGTCAATACAATTAGTGTGTAGCAGGGCACAGGAAGTTGTTCCTGTGGCACCTACACCAATTGAAGTAGAAGCTTATGATAGTGATCATGAAACTTCGGATCAAGTCACTACCGTATATCGTAGGGTGACAAGGATGCGTACTACTTCAGAGTGGTACACTAATCTTGTCTTGAAGGTCATGTTGCTAGACAACAATGAACCTACGAGCTATGGAGAAGCAATGGTGGGCCCATATTCCAACAAATGGTTAGAAGCCATGAAATCCGAGATAGGATCCATGTATCAGAACAAATCATGGACTTTGGTGGACTTGCTCGTTGATCGGCAAGCCATTGAGATAAATGGATCTTTAAGAAGAAGACGGACGTGAACGGTAATGTCACCGTATGTGAAGCTTGACTTGTGGCGAAGAGTTTTTCACAAGTTCAAGGAGTTGACTACGATGAGATTTTCTCATCCGTAGAGATGCTTAAGTCCGTCGGAATCATGTTAGCATTAGCTGCATTTATTTATCAACCAATTGGATGTCAAAACGAGTTTCCTTACCAGTTTTCGTAAGGAAAGGTTGTATGTGATACAATCAGAAAGGTTTGTCGATCCTAAGGATGCTAAAAGGTATGCTAGCTCCAGCGATCCTTCTAAGGACTGGAGTAAGCATCTCGGAGTTGGAATGTACGCTTTGATGGAATGATCAAAGATTTTGGGTTTGTACAAAGTTTATGAGAAACTTGTATTTCCAAAGAAGTGAGTGGGAGCACTATAGAATTTCTGATGAGTATATGTTGTTGACATATTGTTGATCGGAAATGATGTAGAATTTCTGGAAAGCATATAGGGTTATTTAAAAAGTGTTTTTCAATGGAAGACTTGGATTAAGCTACTTGAACATTGAGCATCAAGATCTATGAGGATAGATCAGAAATGCTAAATCGTACTTTCAAATGAGCACATACCTTGACATGATCTTGAAGATGTTCAAGATGGATCAGTCAAAGAAGGAGTTCTTGCTTGAGTTGTAAGGTATGAAGTTAAGAGTTAAAGCTCGACCACGGCAGAAAGAGAGAAAGGACGAAGGTCGTACCCTATGCTTTGGACGTAGGCTCTATAGTATGCTATGCTGTGTACCGCACCGGAAGTATGCCTTGCCATGAGTTAGTCAAGGGGTACAAGAATGATCCAGGAACGGATCATTGGACAGTGGTCAAAATTATCCAGGAATAAGGAAATGTTTCTCGATTATGGAGGTGATAAAGAGTTTGGCGTAAAGGGTTACGTCGATGCGAGCTTTAACACCTATCCAAATGACTCTGAGTACCAAACCGGATACGTATAGTGGAGCAACCATTCGGAATAGCTCCAAATGGAGCGTGGAAGCAGAATTTACAATATGACCTAGAGATTTGCGAAATACATACGGATCTAAATGTTGCAGACCCGTTGACTAAAACCTCTCTCACAAGCAAAACATGATCAAACCCCAGAACTCATTGAGTCTTAATCACATGGTGATGTGAACTAGTTTAGTGACACTAGTAAACTCTTTGGATGTTGGTCACATGGCGATGTGACCTATCTGTGTTAATCACATGGCGATGTGAACTAGATTATTGACTCTAGTGCAAGTGGGAGACTGTTGGAAATATGCCCTAGAGGCAATAATAAAATGGTTATTATTATTATATTTCCTTGTTCATGATAATTGTTTATTATCCATGCTATAATTGTATTGATAGGAAACTCAGATACATGTGTGGGTACATAGACAACACCATGTCCCTAGTAAGCCTCTAGTTGACTAGCTCGTTGATCAACAGATGGTTAAGGTTTCCTGACCATGGACATTGGATGTCGTTGATAACGGGATCACATCATTAGGAGAATGATGTGATGGACAAGACCCAATCCTAAGCCTAGCACAAAGATCGTATAGTTCGTATGCTAAAGCTTTGATAATGTCAAGTATCATTTCCTTAGACCATGAGATTGTGCAACTCCCAGATACCGTAGGAATGCTTTGGGTGTACCAAACATCACAACGTAACTGGGTGGCTATAAAGGTGCACTACGGGTATCTCCGAAAGTGTTTGTTGGGTTGGCACGAATCGAGACTGGGATTTGTCACTCCGGTTGACGGAGAGGTATCTCTGGGCCCACTCGGTAGGACATCATCATAATGTGCACAATGTGACCAAGGGCTTGATCACGGGATGATGTGTTACGAAACAAGTAAAGAGACTTGCCAGTAACAAGATTGAACAAGGTATCGAGATACCGATGATCGAATCTCGGGCAAGTACAATACCGCTAGACAAAGGGAATTGAATACGTGATTGATTGAATCCTCGACATCATGGTTCATCCGATGAGATCATCATGGAACATGTGGGAGCCAACATGGGTATCTAGATCCCGTTATTGGTTATTGACCGGAGAGTTGTCTCGGTCATGTCTACGTGTCTCCCGAACCCGTAGGGTCTACACACTTAAGGTTCGATGACGCTAGGGTTATAAAGGAAGTTTTATGTGGTTACCGAATGTTGTTCGGAGTCCCGGATGAGATCTGGGACGTCACGAGGAGTTCCGGAATGGTCCGGAGGTAAAGATTTATATATGGAAAGTTGTTGTCCGGGTTCCGGGAAAAGTTCGGTTTTTTCCGGTATTGTACCGGGAAGCTTCCAGAAGGTTCCAGAGGATTCCGGAGGGGTCCGGAGGTCCGGAAAATGTTCCACCACGTCCAATACAGCAGCATGGGCTATAAGGGGGCGCCCTAGCCTTGATGGGCCAGGGGCACCAGCCCCCCAAGGCCCATGCGCATGGGAGAGGGGAAACCCTAAAGGGGAGGGCCTCCACTTGACTTGGGAGGCACTCCTCCCCCCCTTGGCCGCCGCCCCCAACCCTAGATGGGATCTAGGGGGGCCGCCCCCCCTCTCTCCCACCTATAAATAGTGGAGGGGTGGGAGGGCAGCGGCACCCCAAGTTCTGGCGCAGCCCTCCCCCTCTCCCAAGTACTCCTCCTTTCCCGCGGTGCTTGGCGAAGCCCTGCAGGATTGCCACGCTTCTCCACCACCACCACGCTGTTGTGCTGCTGCTGGACGGAGTCTTCCCCAACCTCTCCCTCTCTCCTTGCTAGATCAAGGCATGGGAGATGTCACCGGGCTGTACGTGTGTTGAACGCGGAGGTGCCGTCCGTTCGGCACTAGGATCTCCGGTGATTTGGATCACGACGAGTACGACTTCTTCAACCCCGTTCTCTTGAACGCTTCCGCTTAGCGATCTACAAGGGTATGTAGATGCACTCTCCTTCCCCTCGTTGCTGGTTTCTCCATAGATAGATCTTGGTGACTCGTAGGAAAATTTTGAATTTCTGCTACGTTCCCCAACAGGCGTGGCCTCACCCGAGATGATCGAGGCCGAGCTCAACCGCCTATATCGCCGCCAGTGGGATTGGCAGGACACCTCGACATCCGGGGCCGAGTCCACTGTGATCTTCCCCGACGCACTTAGTCACGGCTACACTACACACAGTGATTAGATCACCCTCGCCCTCAACAAGATCATCGTCGACATCTCCGAGGCAATTCTCGACCCCAAGGCAGTGGCTGTCCTCGACACGGCCTGGATCCTCGTTGATGGCCTCCCCGACATCGCGAGATCCGAGTTTGTCATCTGCTAGATGTCTCGGGTCCTTGGCAAGGTCGTGGTCGTGGACGAGCTATCCCTATACAAGGAGGAGGAGGTCCGAGTCAAGGTCAAGTGCCTAGCTTCCTCCAAGCTCCGCGTCACCGTCTAGGTGTTTTTCAACGACTAGGGCTTCGACCTCAGGATTGCTCCAGAGTCTCCCAACCACGTGGGACGCTCTCGCTTCACCGACGACAGGCATCCTGGGGGTAACCCACGTGCCGACGGGGACTACCACGGCTGCCACCACCCCCGCCCCTCCCGCTCCAAGGATGATCCCTCCGATGGCAGCTGCTCCCGTTCTCCATCACCAGACCCCCAGGCTCCTTCATCCGGCCATGGTGGCCGGCAGGTTGGGCTGGCCTCCTTGCCCCCTGCAGGCTGCCATGGCCCTCTCAGGTGAGTCCCTGGCTGAGCTATCTACGATGAGTGACACTTCCAGTGTGGGGATGATAGTCTTCCCGGCTTCCTCCCCTTGCTCCCTGCAGAGCCCGCTTGAGGGCCCCTCTCCCCTCGCATCGGTGGTCTTGGCGCCCCTGGCCCTCCTCTCCGTCGCATCGCCCGCTGCGGATATGCCTCCCCCTCCAGACTTGCTGCCCCTTGCGATGACCCCCGCGGGCGTCCTACCACCTCCGCCCACGGATCTCCCGCCGTCCCCGCTGTCGGTGGTGGTCCTGGACCCCTCCCGCCCCCGGCTTCGCCCCTGACGTCTCCACCGCCAGCCTTCCTTCTCCTAGGCATGGCCGGGTTGGAGATCTCGCTCGCCCCCGACTCTGCGCCGCCAGCTCCACCCTTGGCCCCTGCTCCTCGGCTGCGTTGGGCTGGAGGTCCAGCTCGTCCCTATGGCGGCCCCCGACGTGGATAGGGAGACCCGGGTGACCACCCCTGTGGCATCCCAACCTCCCCCTCCGCAGTCCCCGGCCTACTCCCGGCGCGCCAGGTCCTCCTCCTCCCCGGTAACGGCCTCCCGCCGTAGCGCTCGGCTCGATGCTGCCCGGCTGGACGGTAGCCCGGCTCTATCCATCCTCGAGCGGGCAGAGCTCCGGGACACTACTCGGAATCTATAGCCAGATACCCCTGCTGTCCCTCCCTCTGCAGCTACTTGCTCATTTTCTATGCTCGAGTCGGTACCGCTCGGTCACCATGCAAAGGTTGCGACTTACTCCGCAATCGTCTTCAGGGGGAGGCGGCTCCCCCCTTAGTCCTGCTCGAGGCCATCCGGGCTCACGAGATTCTCAATGGTTGTCTGGCGGAGGCCAGTGTAGCTCTGCTCACCCCCTACTCCCCCGGCTCCTGATACGGGTACCTCTACTGCCCAGCCCCGTAGGACCGGTGGCCTCCTCCGTTGGTGGCGGCGGAGCTCCGTAGCTGCACTCGGTCTCGGACTACTGCTCTCCACGCCGAAAGCGCGTCTCGTGTCCTAGGGTAAAGTCCCCCCCCCCCAAAGTGTCCATAATGCGTGTCCTTTTTTGGAATATCCGAGGCTTCGGCCATGATGGTCGATGCTGCCAACTCATCGAATACATGTGAGACGAACACATCGACATAATCGCCATCTAGGAAACCATGCACACTAAATTCTCTCTGCCTGAGCTAGATCGGCTGAGTTCCCACCTCTTTGCATAGCACTCGCTCCCTTCTAGTGGGAGCATCGGCCATTCGGGTGGCATCCTTTTAGGTGTGAAGGACGCCACCTTCAAGGTGGGCAGTATTGAAAGTGCTAGTTATCGACTAGAGGGGGTGTGAATAGGCAATTTTTATGAAAGTCTTCAAAACACAGTGTCTTTGAAGACAAACAAGTAAACTAAACATATATAGTAAGCAGAGGAATGAAGACTACACTAGGCAACCATTAGTCAAGCATACAGTTCAATGAAATCACGAAGACTAACTAAAACTAGGTAGACAAGATCAGAATGGAAGATAGTATGAAGCCAAACAGATACGAGTCTTCACACAATGAAGTCAAATGAATCAGGCAGGCAAGCAATGACTTCACAAAGACAAACTGAAAAGTAAGGAGTGAAGGGGATAGAACCAGTTGTTTGGCAAAGACAAGGATTTGGTAGACCAGTTCCAGTTGTTGTGACAATTGTACGTCTGGTTAGGGAGGCTGAGACTGAACTCAGACGTGTCTTCACCTTATTCCCCTTTAGCTAAGGACACCCAGTCCTCGCCCAATCACTCTGGTAAGTCTTCAAGGTAGACTTCCAAACCTTCACAGACTTTGTTCACTGGCAATACACAATAACTCTTGGATGCTTAGAACACGACGCCTAACCGGCTGGAGGAATCACAGTCCTCAAGTGTAACAAGTCTTCAGATCATGCGGACAAAAAGACTTCAATGATGCCTAACACTCTTTGGCTCTGAGTGTTTTGGGCTTAGTCCTCGCAAGGATCTCTCTCTCAAATACTTCGGAGGTGGGTTGCTTACAAACGACAAAACCGTGCACTAACTCTGAGCAGCCACCAATTTATGGTTTAGGGGGTGGGATATTTATAGCCAGGAGGCATCTCGACATGAAACCCTTCGTGGGGGCACGCCTCCCTGCTCCTCGGGCCGTGTGCTGTTTGGCTGGGGTCTGCTGGGTCATGGGCTGTCGCCAGGCCTGCCTGTCCCTCGCACTCCTGGGCTGGCTGTGGTGGGCCGAGCTGATGCTCTTGGGCCGCCTGGTTGCCCTAGGCCCAGCTACCCTGCAAGGTGGATTTCCCCCCAGGGGGTTTCCCTATGCCCCACTCCTTCCCCCACAGCCGCCACCCCATCCTTCCTGCGCAATCGCTCCTCCGACCCGTGCTCCCCGCCCGGACCGCACTCTCCCGCTATCACCAGTCGCTCCTTGGCCGGTTCCCCCCTCCGGTCCCTCCTCCAGCCATGACCCGGGAATGGGACGACGGCGAAGCTCGCCGCAAACGGCGATACAACGACCAGAGGGACCCCCCACCCGCCCATCCCTTGATGCCTTCCATTGGGAGGAGAACCACGCCGGGTGCTCCGGGACCGGGAGAGCCGCCGGGACGAGCGCTGCTCCTCGGACCGCCCCGACCATCGCGGTGGTTCCCGCTCTCCTCTCGCTGCATCGGGCGATTGGAGGTCGCCGCGGCACCGCTCCCCGTCCCCTGCGCTCCGTCGGGGTCGTAGTCCCTCGCCTCCCTGCTCCTGCCGCTCCTCCCCTCGCGCCCCTGGCTCCCCCTGCCCCTGCCTCGCCCTGCAAGTACATTCCTCCCCACTCCGCGACCGCTGCCCAACAACCTAGCGCGGCTGCCGGCGGTGGGCAGAACCGGGGCCGGCATAGGCAGAACCGTAAGAAGAAGCGCCGCCAGGGTCGGGCGCCTGCTCCCCCGACCGCGACTGCTCCTGGTTCCGCTGCGCCGCGGGGTCCCATCTCTGACCTCCCCCTCCCCCCTGCTTCAACTGTGGGGAGGTCGGCCATGTCCAAGTAAACTATTCCAATGCTCCGTGTTGTTACATTTGTAAGGACCCGGGACACCCCACCCTTCTTTGCCCGGACGGACCATTGCCTGACGAGCTTCGGATGTACGGCCATGGGATCGAGGGATTGGGCTTCTTCCATATCAAGATCCCCGACATCGCCCCGCCCACCTCCTCCGTCCAAGCGATCGTGACCATGGTGGATGGCATGGCCTCGCCCGAGATGATCGAGGCCGAGCTCAACCACCGACATCGCTGCCAGTGGGATTGGCAGGCCACCCCGACATCAAGGGCCGAGTTCACTGTGATCTTCCCCGACGCCCTTAGTCATGGCTATGCTACAGACAGTGATCAGATCACCCTCGCCCTCAACAAGATCGTCGTCGACATCTCCGAGCCAATTCTCGACCCCAAGGTGGTGGCTGTCCTCGACACGGCCTGGATCCTCGTTGCTGGCCTCCCCGACATTGTAAGATCCGAGTTCGTCATCTGTCAGATGTCTCGGGTCCTTGGCAAGGTCGTGGTCGTGGACGAGCTCTACCTCTGCGAGGAGGAGGAGGACCGGGTCAAGGTCAAGTGCCTGGACTCCTCCAAGCTCCGTGTCACCATCTGGGTGTTTTTCAATGACTAGGGGCTTCGACCTCAGGATTGCTCCCGAGCCTCCCAACCACGTGGGATGCCCTCGCTTCACCGGCGACAGCCACCCTGGGGGTAACCCGCGTGCCGATGGGGACTACCACGGCCGCCACCATCCCCGCCCCTCCCGCTCCAAGGATGATCCCTCCGATGGCAGCTGCTCCCGTTCTCCATCACCGGACCCCCAAGCTCCTTCATCCGGCCATGGTGGCCGGCAGGTTGGGCTGGCCTCCTTGCCCCCTGCATGCTTCCATGGCCCTCTCGGGTGAGTCCCTGGTTGAGCTATCTACGATGAACAACACTTCCAGCATTGGGATGATAGTCTTCCCGGCTTCCTCCCGTCGCTCCCTGCAGAGCCCGCTTGCGGGCCCCTCCCCCCCGCATCGGTGGTCTTCGTGCCCTTGTAAGTGCATCTAGTGCCACCCCTAGTTGGTTTTGGAGTATTGATGACAAAGTTGGTTGAGGGACTAATGCATTTGTGAGAATTGCAGGATAACGCAGGTAGTGTCCCTCATTGATTCGGTTTACCTACCGGAGATGACCCCTAAAAATGTATGAATACATTGAAGACAATGGTGGTGTGTGAAGATATTCACATTGAAGACTATGACATGAGAAGACATTAAGTGAAGACTATGGAGCGCGAAGACTGAGTTGTTTCGTTGTTTCCTTTTCTTCTGTGTTGAGTCATAGGAACCACCGTACTGTTAAGTGGGGTCCAAGTGAACAAAGTTAGAGTGACTGAAGTGATGCTCAACCCAAATTCTATGTCTTCGAGCGAAGACAATGAGAGCAAATCTTATCCAGAGTTGGATGAGTCAGCTTTGCTTGTAGCCCAAGTAAAGTTGCCGTGTGTGTTTGAAATCTGACCGTTGGAACACGTGTCAGTTCCTTAGTGACCCAGGGTCATTTCGGACATATCAGGTCGGGTTGCCTTGTGGCTATAAATAGCCCACCCCCTACACCATAAATTGGTGGCTGCTCAGAGTTAGTTTATTGCTTTTGTCGTTTTGAGAGCAACCCACCTCGAAGCCTTTGAGAGAGAAATCCTTGCGAGGACAAAGCCCAAACACCCAGAGCCAAAGAGTGTTAGGCATCACTGAAGTCTTTCTGTCTGTGTGACTTGAAGACTTATTACACTTGAGGACTGTGTATCCTCCAGTCGGTTAGGCGTCGCGTTCTGAGCATCCAAGAGTCATTGTGGATTGCCGGTGAACGAAGTCTGTGAAGGTTCGGAAGTCTACCTTGAAGACTTACCAGAGTTATTGGGCGAGGACTGTGTGTCTTTAGCTCAAGGGGAATAAGGTGAAGACGCGGTCTTCTGAGTTGAATCTCAGCCTCCCTAACCAGACGTACAGTTGTCACAGCAACTGGAATTGGTCCAACAAATCATGTGTCTTCAACAAGTGACTGGTTCTATCCCTTCCCTCCTTTACTTTGAGTTTGTCTTCATGAAGTCATTGCTTATTTGTCTTATCTGTTTGACTTCATTGCTTGACTACTATCATTGATTGGCATCATACTATCTTCCATCCTGATCCTTACTACCTAGCTGCTATTAGTCTTTGTACGTTCACACTATTGCATACTTGACTATGGCTTGCTTGTTGTAGCTTATCTTCCGCTGCATATCAATTAGGTCATTTCTATTGTGTGTCTTCGAAACTTCCACGTTTTGAAGACTTTGAGAAAAATCGCCTATTCGCCCCCCCTCTAGTCGATAACTAGCACTTTCAATTGGTATCAGAGCAAGGTACTCCCTTGTTCTGTGTGATTCGGTTTAACCACCTGAAGTTTAGCTATGTCGACTGCAGGACTGAGGAATGTATCTTGCCCCACTTTTGACGGTCATGAGTATCCACAATGGAAGGCCATGATGAAGAAACGACTCATGGCTATGAATAGCAAACTGTGGACCGTCACTGAGATTGGTCTTACCGATCTATGCAAGATGGCAGAGGTTGATGACATTCGCAAGTACACTCTACTGAACCTCACAGCGAAGGATGTCATCTGCTCCTGTCTGTCCCGAAATCAGTTCAGGAATGTCATGCACCTCAATCACGCGAAGCTAATCTGGGACCGGCTTTCTGAGGTCTATGAAGGTCATCTTAATCGTCATGATCCTTGGCTTGATGATTACAAGGAGTCTCTTAAGGAGATGACCTTTCCACCTGAATCGTCCTCATCTTCACCATGCCTCATGGAAGGGGGTGCTAAGGTAACTGAATGCTACCTCTCTGAAACTAGTGATGATGAATCAGGTGATGAATTTGGCCCCAGCTATGTCAAACTTGCTTCCCTTGCCACTAAACAACAAAGAGCTTTGGTAAATGTTCAAAACATGCTTAGTAAGAGCAATGATATGTTGGGCGAAGAAATGGATCAGTCAAAAGCATTGGCTAGAGTCTTCAGAGACTTCATTCCAAGTTTGACGCCCTTCAAGATCAACATAATGCTCTCTTGTCTGATCATGAGAAACTTTCTTCTGAATGTCTTCAAAGAAAGCTTGATCTCGAAAAGATAAGGGTGGATTATGGAGATCTTTGGAGGGAGCGCGATTCATTACTTGCTCAACAAATCAGCGTTACACAGAATGGTTTTGAACCACCATGTATAAAATGCATTGAGCGTAATAACACTACCTCTGTTGCTGAATGTTCCACTGCTGCTACTGTTGCTCTGTCTTCAACTACTGATGTGATAACTAACCCCTCTGCTGAGGATACCACTACTATTGCTGATGAAAATGCTAGGTTGAAGACATTGCTTGAAACAGGGATGTATAAAAGTCTGAAAGGGCATCAGACACTTTGCGATGTCCTCAAAAGGCAGATTCTGAACCGAAACCCTAGGAAAGAGGGTGTTGGGTTCGAGAGAAAAATGAATGTTGATGGCTCCTACTGGAAGCCTGAGCAGTATCCCAAAACCACATGGGTTGCTGCAAAGGAACCTTCAGTGGATCCATCCACCTTATCTGGCTTTACCTGTGCTAATCCTATTATCATCGATGAATCCTTTGATGCAAACTATAAACTGTTCAAAAATCAGAATGGTGAAGTGTTTGCTAGGTATATTGGTACTAACTGCAGGAATGGACCGCCAATGAAGAAGATCTGGGTTCCCAAAAGCTGTCTTGAGAATCTTCCTGTGAATGTTGTCATGACACCACCAGGGAAGAAGACACACCCCAGACCAAAGGCGTCACATGGTCCAGCGGCTTCATACGGAAACAGGACTCACCTGAGTCACCCTAACGCCAATGTTTTACAGGGAAATCATACTCAAACTAATGACTATGAACGTGTGTCCTCAAACCGTCATGTTCATAGGACTAAGAACTTTTCTGCTTATTCATATGAGTATCATTCATCTCCTGCAAGGCTATTTGCTAGGGCTCCAAAGCCGAAATTCTCAGATGCTGCACTTAGACTCATTGCTTCTAAGCCACCCCTAAAGATGTGGGTGGTGAAGAAGAACTAACTCTCTTTTGCAGAACATGGTCTCCAGCCAGCAATCAAAGGCGTCCGATAATATTGCTGGGGACCTAAAACACTATAAGGGACGCATGATAAAATGACTTACTATGTATTCCATATATAAATTGCTTACCTGTCATACTGTGTGTTCTAACTTTCATCTATGCTGTGATAATCCTAGTGTGCATCAAATGCTTATGCTTCACAACATACCTTGTGAAGCCTATCCTCCTAACTGCACTGTAGGGTATGACACCTTGTGCTTCAGAATGGATTATGGACAGCGGATGCACTAGTCATATGACTGGTGATCGAAGTCTTCTCATGGACTCAACCTTATGTCCATCCGACAAGAGTCAAATCACATTTGCTGACACTGGTAAAGGAAAGGTATTGGGTCTAGGCAGAGTTGCGATCTCAAAGGATCAACACATGGATAAAGTGATGCTTGTTGAATCCCTTGGATTCAACTTAATGTCTGTCTCAATGCTTTGTGACTTAAACATGATTGTGATATTCGGAAAATATCGTTGCCTTGTACTAATGGAATCTGACAAGTCTCTAGTCTTTGAAGGGTATAGGAAAGGTGATATATACATGGTAGATTTCTCAGCAGGTCCACAGCTTGCCGTATGTCTTCTTGCAAAAGCTTCAGAATGCTGGCTCTGGCATCGGAGGCTGGGGCATGCAGGCATGAGGAACTTACACACACTCGTCAAGAAGAAGCATGTCACAGGCATCGAAGGTGCCAAGTTCAAGAAAGATCATTTGTGTGGTGCCTGCAAAGATGGAAAGATGACGAGGGCCAAGCACCCCTCGAAGACAATCATGACGACATCTCAACCCTTCGAGCTATTGCACATGGACTTATTTGGCCCTACTCACTACTCTACCCTCACAACGACAGCGTGTCTCTATGGCTTCGTCATTGTTGATGACTACTCAAGATATACATGGGTGCACATAATTCTCTACAAGACTGAAGTACAAGATGTCTTCAGACGATTCGCCAATCGAGCAATGAACAACTATGGCGTCAAGATCAAGCATATCAGAAGTGATAACAACACTGAATTCAAGAACAACGGGCTTGATCTTTATCTGGATACAATGGGAATCACTCATGAGTTCTCTGCCCCATACACACCTCAGCAAAATGGCATTGTAGAGCGCAAGAACAAAACCCTCATTGAGATGGCTCGAACAATGCTCGACGAGTACAAGACACCAAGAAAGTTCTGGCCTGAAGCTATTGATACAACATGTCACATCATCAACCGTGTTTACATCCACAAGATTCTGGGCAAAACATCCTATGAGCTCCTTACTGGCAAGAAGCCAAATGTCAGCTGCTTCAGAGTCTTTGGTGCTAGGTGCTGGATCAAGGATCCCCATCACAAGTCAAAATTTGAACCCAAAGCTCACGAAGGCTTCATGCTCAGTTATGGAAAGGATTCGCACTCTTATAGAGTCTTCAACCTCTTTCACTACAAAATCATTGAAACTGTGGACGTGCGATTTGATGAAACCAATGGTTCACAACGAGAGCTCCTGCCAAGCACATTGGATGAAGCTCCTTCCAGAGAATCTATCAAGCTGATGGGAACTGGTGAAATCATGCCCTCTGAAGCACAGCCTGAAGAGGAACTTTTCATTTCTGCACCAAGCCAACCTGAAGACAATGCTTAGACCGAAGACAATCCTCCCAATGATGACAATGATCAGAATGAGCAAGGGCTTCGTCCAGTTCATCTTCGTGTTGCAAATGAAGTACAAATTGAGAAGATAATTGATAGCATCAATGCACCTGGTCCACTTACTCGCTCAAGAGCAACACAGTTAGCAAATTTCTGTGGGCATTTTTCATTTGTATCAATATCTGAACCCAAGAAAGTTGCTGAAGCCTTTATGGAACCTGAATGGATTCAAGCCATGCAAGAAGAACTTCAACAGTTCAAGCTGAATAATGTTTGGGAACTTGTCAAGTGCCCTGACCCTCGCAAGCATAACATTATTGGCACTAAATGGATATATCGGAACAAGCAAGATGAGCATGGTCAAGTCGTCAGAAACAAAGCAAGTCTTGTGGCTCAAGGATATACTCAAGTTGAAGGAATTGACTTCGATGAAACATTTGCTCCTGTGGATAGGCTTGAAGCTATTCACATACTGCTAGCCTATGCTAATCACCACAACATCTTGCTATATCAAATGGATGTGAAGAGTGCTTTCCTCAATGGCAAGATTGAAGAAGAAGTGTATGTTGCTCAACCACCTGGCTTTGAAGATCCAAAACATCCTGATATGGTGTACAAACTAAACAAAGCACTGTATGGCCTCAAACAAGCTCCTTGCGCTTGGTATGATACAATCAAAGACTTCCTGAAGAGCAAAGGCTTCAAACCAGGATCCCTCGATCCCACACTCTTCACGAAGACATATGATGGTGAACTGTTTGTATGCCAAATATATGTGGATGACATAATCTTCGGCTGCACCAACCAGAAGTATAGTGATGAGTTTGGATACATGATGCAAGAGCAATATCAGATGTCCATGATGGGTGAGCTGAAGTTCTTCCTTGGTCTTCAAATTCGTCAGCAAAGAAATGGCATCTTCATATCTCAAGAAAAATATCTCAAAGATTGTCTGAAGAAGTTCGGCATGCAAGATTGCAAAGGTTACACGACGCCAATGCCAGCCAAACATTATCTTGGTCCCGACGACAATGGTAAAGAGTTTGATCAAAAGGTATACCGCTCCATCATTGGTTCTTTACTTTACCTATGTGCATCTAGGCCAGATATTATGCTTAGTGTTTGCATGTGTGCTCGATTCCAAGCGGCACCAAAGGAATCGCATCACTTAGCTGTGAAGCGAATTCTTAGATATTTGGCTTACACCCCAACACTCGGATTATGGTATCCAAAGGGCTCAAAATTTGATTTGGTTGGATTCTCGGATGCTGATTATGCTGGTGACAAGGTGGATCGCAAGTCTACATCAGGAACATGTCACTTTCTGGGACGATCACTTGTCTGTTGGTCTTCAAAGAAGCAAAACTGTGTATCACTCTCAACTGCTGAATCTGAATACATTGCTGCTGGATCTTGTTGTGCTCAGCTTCTGTGGATGAAGCAAACTCTCAAGGACTATGGCGTCAATCTGAAACAAGTACCTCTCTTCTGCGACAACGAAAGCGCCATCAAGATTGCCAACAATCCAGTTCAGCACTCGAAGACAAAGCACATTGAAATTCGTCATCACTTTCTCAGAGATCATGTCATGAAGAAAGATATTGACATCATTCACGTCAACACTGAAGAGCAACTGGCAGATATCTTCACAAAGCCCCTGGATGAGAAAAGGTTTTGCAAGTTACGGTGTGAGCTAAATATCTTGGAATCCTCAAATGTCCTGTGATCAAGCACACATCCTAACACTTATGCATGTTGATGACTTAGATGTACAACACACGAAGTAAAGTATATCTTCAATCAATGAAGACTTACATTCTGAGTGTGAATATGTTAACATGGAATTTGACTTCGGAGCGCCACGATAATTGTGCACCGTGTTTGGGTCTAATACTTCCTATACGGTGGGTAACGTCACCACCAAATTTCTTGGTTTGAAGTGTTTCACTCATGGCGTTATTGTTGAATATCTTCGCATTTGATTTGACTTCAAAATTTCAACTAATCTTCATGATTTACTTCACTAGGTTGATTTGATTGTTTTCATATATATATATATATATATATGTATGTATATACTAGTATTCTATCCTCTACAACATTCACTTATAGCTATGTCTTCATTGTTGAATCTTTTGAATTAAGTGAATGTGATCGGACCCTAATCTCTCTATGCTTACTATCTCAAACTCTATCTGTCCAAATCATATGCATTCTATTGAAACTGTCGAATGTTTTCTCTGCATCCTTGTCAGCAGAAGACACAGAGACAAACATTGAGTCTGTTAAATGATTAATCCTTATTGATTGAAATCCGGAGAAGCCGGAACGACCATCCGACAAACTTGGCGGGCGTGGGAACGTGGGATAACTCTGAGTATGTTGCATGCTTGCCACGTGTCCCTCAGATGTGAACAGGCAGGGGCACCTGCGTAATTGCGCTGTGCCGCACACCTTCTTATAAATACGTGCCCCCTACGGTCAAGAAAACCTTCTTCCACCTCTCCACCTCATCAAAACCCTAGCGCCACCGCTAGCTCTCGACGACGCCGGCGATGAAGCGCTTAGCTGCCGCGGCTTCTCCGACGCCGTCCTCACGCCGGCCGCGGGCATCGTCCTCTTCGCCGCTGCCGTAGGTGTCCTCCATCGCCAAGTTAGGGCACGGTGGATTGAACTGCTCGGTCTCCTATTCATCTCATCTAGCAGTTCATCGTGTGGTAAATATAACTCTATTTTTACCAGCTTTTTGATCCTCAACGATTCATCCAATTTACCAAAATTGGTTTGTGTCTATACAAAGTTAGATCTATTCTGTCTGCATATCATATTGCCTAGTATATTCACTTAAGCTTCATATGTAGTTAGATTCCTCACTTGTACTTATTCACGGTTTCGTACAAATCTGGAACCAACTCTCAACATATAAGTGAATGTCTTCGCAACATGAGGTCAATGTCTTCAGACTGATTTATCTTCAAAATCTTCTGAGAATGCATATGACCTCTTCCCCTTCCCTCGCATCTCTAATGCTGTCACAGGTACATGTCCGTGGGAGAATCCCTAGGTTCTCATAGTCTGCTTTCATTTGCAGAATTCTTACAGCACCACATTGAATCTCCCGAAGCCAGTTCATGTCTGACCAGCAAGCAAAAACCTTTGAAGCCTTTGAACATATTAAAACCATTCAGTTTGAAGTTCATGGCTACGGAGAAATCTGTAAGGAAGGGTGGCAGACAACGTCGAGGGGGAACATCAAAGGATCTGCCTGATGATCTTGCAGAACTTTACAAGACAGATCCTGAAGAGGATTATAATCAACGCAAGACACGAATCCAATGGATTCGACGCTATTGGGCTGAACAATGGTTCAAGTACAAGTTCGTGACCTAGGAGTACGCTGAGAAGAATGCTATCAAGAGTCCTTGGGGTGATATTCTCTATCGAGGCCTTCCCCCCAAGAACAAAGCTGAAGCAATTGCACAAGAATTCTATCCTTGTATGGTCTGTGGACCACAGCCTGAAGATGCCGACCCATCATCATTGCTCTAGTGTCGTGACGATAATCTCTTCAAGCGCAACTTCCAGTATGCAAAGGCTTCAGCAAAGGAAAACAAGAAGTCATGGGGATTAGACTTCAATCCTGGTCCCTCTGCTCCCCGTGATGATGGCACACGTGAAGCGGAAGAAAATAGAATCGGCCCATTTTCAAACCTTGATGGCCTCATCTCTTACATCTTGGTACAAGGTGCCAAAGTGGATCATTCTGATAATGATGCTGACACTGATGAAGCCCCAGCTCCTCCTCCAAGGCCGCAGAAGCCAAAGAAAATTAAGGCTTCAACATCAGCTGTTCCTCCAAAAGCTTCTCGTGTGAAGCCACTAGTCACTGCACCTCCTGAAGACAGTGTGCAGTCTGAAGATCTTTCACGCATCTCCAAGAAGACAGAGAAGAAAAAGAAAATCATCAAGAGTACTGATCAGACATTGACTCCTGCTACTATTCTGCGTGAAGAGCACATTGATCTGTCCAGCGATGACGATCTTGCAGATGATGCTCTTGAGCAACTGAGCAAGAGCAAGGAAGTAGCAGAGATCTTCAATAATTTGCCTCTCTTTGATGTGGCAGTCATACATAACTTCATTGATGAATGGTTTGACACACCAAATCTCAGCTTTGATGACTTGCAACTTCAAATTGGCCTCAGCGTCGCCTTCAATGGTGCCATTGCTTCTGAGCTAGCTATTGCTCAGCGCATCGTCGAACTAAAGCACAAGATTGACTATGAAAAGGCTCAGTTCAAGAAGCATGTAGCCACGCTCAACGTGCAAGATGTCAAGAAATTCAAGATCATGCTTCACGAGCTCAAAGAGGCGTTTCACAAGAAGCGTGAAGAAGCTAGAGGCTCTCGTGAGCGCATGAAAAATCCGGCTGACAAGTGTGTGCTTGCCTACAATGAGGCTGAGAAGCGCAAGGCTCTTGGTCGTCCTGGCATCGACCCCAGGATGGCTGCAAAGAAGACGAAGCTATCAACTGTTCAACCTGCACCTTCAAGGCAAGATGAACCTCGCATTGTCTTCCCAAGCAGCATGACTGGCTCGAAGCCAAAGGTCACGTCAACCGCTTCAGAACAGAAGAAGACAAGGGCTGCAGAGGCTGAAGCCAGAAAAAGGAAAACCTCAGAAGCCTCTGATGCTGCTCCCTCCAAGAAGAAGCACAAGACCAAGAAAAATCGGGCTGCTCCCACAGAGCCCCTTGTTGTTGAACCCATCTCAGTGGTTCGTCCTGCATCTGCAACCCAAGAACTACGAATGACTGTTCATGAGCCTGCTTCCATAGAGGCTCCTGAAGCTGAAGAAATTCCAGCAGTTGATCCCATCACTGCTGAAGACATTGGTCACCACGACAATGTTGAAGATGATGAAGTTCTTCCTCAAATTGAATATAGTGTGGTATCATCGCCTGTTCATACGAACATCGAAATCATCAGCATTGGTCGTCCTCTGACGCCAATTGCTCAGGATGCTTGATGGGCTGATCGCCCGCAACAACAAGACTCCCCCAGTACTCCCCAACAACAACAAGCCACACCATCTGTGCAAGTTGAAGAGGATGAGGGCCTGCCTACTCCATCTCCCAAGGCGTCGCCTGTCCTACAAAGGCTTCGCAAAGGACCAAGGCCTCAAGTCCCTCTTCCGAGCGTTCCAGAAGGAGAAGTGCACCATCAACCTGTTGCACATCAAGTGTTTTCAGAAGCCACTCCTGCTGTGAATGTCTCCGTGTCTGAAGCACTAGCCGCTGAAGACAATCCGGCTGCATCAGCCGATGACGAACATCAAGAAGAACGTGTCCCTACTCCCCCATTCCTGAAGAAGCTATTCATGAAGTGAACGTGTCTGTGCCTGACCCTCTAGCTCATCAAGTGGAGGTTGAAAACCTTGAGGCTGCCACCACCAACACCAATGAAGCCAATGACATAGTCATGGCTGAAGCTAATGTGGATCCTGTCCCAAGCACCGTGCCAGAAGTCAATGCTAAAAATGCTCTTGAAGCTTCTGTTGTGCAGCCCGAAGCCACTGTTGCTGCCACTGCTCCTGTTCCGCCACCAAGGCCCTATACAATTGAGCAAGTATACAACCATGGCGAGCTAATCATAGTAAGATGGCCCGTTCTGGTCCCTCCGCCTAATGTCTCTGGTCCTCAGTTTGACTATCACATTGAGCATAGGCCTCAGGTCCAGAAGCCAAAGCCAAGACTGCCAAGGTTTCCAGGTACTACCACATCTGTCGGGTCCTTCAATGCAAATGGCTTCAAAAGCCACAACACATTCTTTGATAGCTCAAAGAACCCCTACACAAGGCCAAGAATATCATCAGATTGTTTCTGGAGTCATCAGCAACGAAGCTATTACTCCTGTGTTCTGTATGATCAAGGGCGTATTTTCCCTCATATGCGCCTCGACACTAAAGCCATTGCTGGACTGCCATGATTAGAAGAAGCACTTGACTGCTTTCGTGATGCTGGTCTGCTCAGCTTTGTGACAGACAAAGAACATTGGAATGAAGAACTTTTGCTTCAATTCTATGCTACCCTCCACATTCGCGGATATAACAGAGATACAAAGACATGGGTTCTCGAGTGGATGACAGGAAATGTTCATCATGAAGCCAAAGCTCTTGACATCATTGAGCTTATAGGCCTATCCACTCCCGGAGAGCTATATGAACCTGGTTGTCAAAACCACCGCAATGCACTGGAGAGCATCTTCCACAAACTAGAACCAAACGTGAGCCAGATGTTGAGCATGATGAAGCCTTTGCCACATGATGCTGAATATCCAAAGGAGTTATTTGTTGATGACCTTGAGTATCTGCCGCACACCATATATCACATCATAAGGCGGACTCTGTGGCTGATCAAAGGACATTCATCAGCTGCAAAACTTGAAGGAGACATGAAGACATTGGTCTTTTACATCCTCAATGGCATCAGCTTCAATGCACAAGATTTCTTCCTTCGGCAACTGGTTGCGTTTGGATCTGACTTGTTTGGCATGAAGTTCTATGCTCCATGGGTCATGCGCCTCATCAAGCTACACTTTGCTGTCAACTATCAACCCTCTGCTCGCAATCATGTGATCTTTCTACCAGAGGTTGATATGTCAGTTGAAGCCATATACCCTGAACCTGCCAAGAAGCCTCTTAGTCTTCAAAATGCTGAACACCAAAGCTTCACTCAACCTATGGAAGGAGTCCAAGCAGTAACTCGTGTCTATCCAATGGCCGGAAACACTCGTCTACCTCATCGTGCACCAACTGAAGCTACCGAGAGCACAATTGCTCAAAGGCCTCGGAAGCGCTCTCGGGTCCTAAATGACCGAGAACTTCTTGTGGCCCTGCATTAGAAACAAGATAAGCATCATTTTTGGATCAAGCGTCAGATGCAAAGCCTCTTGGTGGATGCAAATCGCATTCGAAACCTTGCCACCAAGAATGCATTTGTCACTCACGAAACTTGTCGGCGATCATGGAAGAGTTTGACCCTGCTCAGTGCCGAAGCAGATTTTCAAGATGATGGCTTCACTGAGAGATTCAAGTTTGACTCCACTCCTCCACGGAATGCTGTCCTACGTAGAACTCCATCTCTTGAAGACTCTGACTATTCTTCCTCCGCGGCAACTGTAAATGCCAATGTGATCGATGATGAAGACGATGCAACTTCACCGCCCCCTACTTCTGCACGCATCAACACTGCACCAAGTTCGTCTGCACCGCCAAACAACAACGACAACCCTACTACTTCACCTACTCCTCATGAGGACGAGTAGATGCTCTATGTCTTCAAACCTTTTTGGTCATTACTGACAAAAGGGAGAGAAGCATATGAGTTGATAGTCTTCAAGCAGGTTCATAAGGGCGGTTGCTTTATATTTTTGCCTAGTGCTTACAACTCTTGCTTTTGATACACTTCATTCTTTGAGTTGTAACACTTAAACTTGATGGTCGTCTGCTACTTATTTGCGTTTCCACGTGTGATGATAACTTCCGCACTTAGATCATTCTACAGACGTCCATTTTTCATTATGCATGTCATTCTCTTAGTTATATCATTTTGTGCATGATGAATTATCTTCATAAGTTGAAGAGGATCTCCACAAGTACAACCTGCCATGTGCATTTGCATTCCAAAAGCAAATTATTTATATGCACATCTTCAGGGGGAGCCCTTACCACTTATGAAGACAATACGCTATCCTTTACAATTTCACATACTTCTTTCCCGTTGAAAACTTCAACCAGTTTGTCATCAATCACCAAAAAGGGGGAGATTGTAAGTGCATCTAGTGCCACCCCTAGTTGGTTTTGGAGTATTGACGACAAAGTTGGTTGAGGGACTAATGCGTTTGTGAGAATTGCAGGATAACGCAGGTAGTGTCCCTCATTGATTCGGTTTACCTACCGGAGATGACCCCTAAAAATGTATGAATACATTGAAGACAATGGTGGTGTGTGAAGATATTCACATTGAAGACTATGACATGAGAAGACATTAAGTGAAGACTATGGAGCGCGAAGACTGAGTTGTTTCGTTGTTTCCTTTTCTTCTGTGTTGAGTCATAGGAACCACCGTACTGTTAAGTGGGGTCCAAGTGAACAAAGTCAGAGTGACTGAAGTGATGCTCAACCCAAATCCTATGTCTTCGAGCGAAGACAATGAGAGCAAATCTTATCCAGAGTAGGATGAGTCAGCTTTGCTTGTAGCCCAAGTAAAGTTGCCGTGTGTGTTTGAAATCTGACCGTTGGAACACGTGTTAGTTCCTTAGTGACCCAGGGTCATTTCGGACATATCAGGTCGGGTTGCCTTGTGGCTATAAATAGCCCACCCCCTACACCATAAATTGGTGGCTACTCAGAGTTAGTTTACTGCTTTTGTCGTTTTGAGAGCAACCCACCTCGAAGCCTTTGAGAGAGAAATCCTTGCGAGGACAAAGCCCAAACACCCAGAGCCAAAGAGTGTTAGGCATCACTGAAGTCTTTCTGTCTGTGTGACTTGAAGACTTATTACACTTGAGGACTATGTATCCTCCAGTTGGTTAGGCGTCGCGTTCTGAGCATCCAAGAGTCATTGTGGATTGCCGGTGAACGAAGTCTGTGAAGGTTTGGTAGTCTACCTTGAAGACTTACCAGAGTGATTGGGCGAGGACTGTGTGTCCTTAGCTCAAGGGGAATAAGGTGAAGACGCGGTCTTCTGAGTTGAATCTCAACCTCCCTAACCAGACGTACAATTGTCACAGCAACTGGAACTGGTCCAACAAATCCTGTGTCTTCAACAAGTGACTGGTTCTATCCCTTCCCTCCTTTACTTTGAGTTTGTCTTCATGAAGTCATTGCTTATTTGTCTTATCTATTTGACTTCATTGCTTGACTACTATCGTTGATTGGCATCATACTATATTCCATTCTGATCCTTACTACCTAGCTGCTATTAGTCTTTGTATGTTCACACTATTGCATACTTGACTATGGCTTGCTTGTTGTAGTTTATCTTCCGCTGCATATCAATTAGGTCATTTCTATTGTGTGTCTTCGAAACTTCCACGTTTTGAAGACTTTGAGAAAAATCGCCTATTCACCCCCCCTCTAGTCGATAACTAGCACTTTCACCCCTGGCCCTCCTCTCCATCGCGTCGCCCGCTACGGATATGCCTCCCCCTCCAGACATGCTGCCCCTTGCGATGACCCCCGCGGGCGTCCTCCCACCTCCGCCCGCGGGTCTCCCACTGTCCCCGCTGTCGGTGGTGGTCCTGGGCCCCTCCCGCCCCCGGCTTCTCCCCTGACGTCTCCATCACCAACCTTCCTTCTCCTAGGCATGGCCGGGTTGGAGATCTTGCTCGCCCCCGACTCCGCGCTGCTAGCTCCACCGTTGGCCCCTGCTCCTCGGCTGCGCTGGGCTGGAGGTCCAGCTCGTCCCTCTGGCGGCCCCCGACGCAGATGGGGAGACCCAGGTGACCACCCCTGTGGCATCCCAACCTCCCCCTCCGCAGTCCTCGGCCTACTCCCGGCACGACAGGTCCTCCTCCTCCTCGGTAATGGCCTCCTGCCGCAGCGCTCGGCTCGATGCTGCCCGGCTGGACGGTAGCCCGACTCTACCCATCCCCGAGCCAGTAGAGCTCCCGGACACTACTCGGAATCTATAGCCAGATACCCCTACTGTCCCTCCCTCTGTAGCTACTTGCTCATTTTCTGTGCTTGAGTCGGTACCGCTCGGTCACCATGCAAAGGTTGCGACTTACTTTGCAATGGTCTTCAGGGGGAGGCGGTTCCCCCCTTAGTCCTGCTCGAGGCCATCCGGGCTCATGAGATTCTCAATGGTCGTCTAGAGGAGGCCAGTGTAGCTCTGCTCACCCCCTACTCCCCCGGCTCCTGATACGGGTACCTCTACTGCCCAGCCCCGTAGGACCGGTGTCCTCCTCCGTTGGCGACGGCGGAGCTCCGTAGCCGCACTCGGTCTCGGACTACTGCTCTTCGCGCCCAAAGCGTGTCTCGTGTCCTAGGGTCAAGTGCCCCCCCCCCAAAGGCTCCATAATGCGTGTCCGTTTTTGGAACATCCGAGGCTTCGGCCATGATGGTCGATGCTGCCAACTCATCGAATACATGTGAGACGAACACATCGACATAATCGCCATCCAGGAAACCATGCACACTGAATTCTCTCTGCCTGAGCTAGATCGGCTGAGTACCCACGTCTTCGCATATCACTCACTCCCTTCTAGTGGGAGCATCGGCCATTCGGGTGGCATCCTTTTAGGTGTGAAGGATGCCACCTTCAAGGTGGGCAGTATTGAAAGTGCTAGTTATTGACTAGAGGGGGGTGAATAGGCAATTTTTATGAAAGTCTTCAAAACACAGTGGCTTTGAAGACAAACAAGTAAACTAAACATATATAGTAAGTAGCAGAATGAAGACTACACTAGGAAACCATTAGTCAAGCATACAGTTCAATGAAATCATGAAGACTAACTAAAACTAGGTAGACGGGATTAGAATGGAAGATAGTACGAAGCCAAACAGATACGAGTCTTCATACAATGAAGTCAAATGAATCAGGCAGGCAAGCAATGACTTCACGAAGACAAACTGAAAAGGAAGGAGTGAAGGGGATAGAACCAGTTGCTTGGCGAAGACAAGGATTTGGTAGACCAGTTCCAGTTGTTGTGACAATTGTACGTCTGGTTAGGGAGGCTAAGAATGAACTCAGAAGACCATGTCTTCACCTTATTCCCCTTGAGCTAAGGACACCCAGTCCTTGCCCAATCACTCTGGTAAGTCTTCAAGGTAGACTTCCAAACCTTCACAGACTTCGTTCAGTGGAAATCCACAATAACTCTTGGATGCTTAGAACACGACGCCTAACCGGCTGGAGGAATCACAATCCTCAAGTGTAACAAGTCTTCAGATCATGCAGACAAAAAGAATTCAGTGATGCCTAACACTCTTTGGCTGTGAGTGTTTTGGGCTTAGTCTTCGCAAGGATCTCTCTCTCTCAAATACTTCGTAGGTGGGTTGCTCACAAACGAAAAAACCGTGCACTAACTCTGAGCAGCCACCAATTTATGGTGTAGGGGGTGGAATATTTATAGCCAGGAGGCAACCCGACCTGATATGTCCGAAATGACCATGGGTCACTAAGGAACCAACACGTGTCCAACGGTCTGATTTCAAACACACGCGATAGCTTGGCTTGGGCTACAAGCAAAGCCGACTGATCCAACTCTGGATAAGGTTTGCTCTCATTGTCTTCGCTCGAAGACATAGGATTTGGTCACTTGAGTCACTCTAATTTTGTTCACTTGGACCCCACTTAATAGTACGGTGGTTCCTATGACGCAATAAAGAAGAAATGAAACTACAAAACAACTATGTCTTCGCACTCCATAGTCTTCAAGTGAATATCTTCACATGTCATAATATTCGTCGTGAATGTCTTCACGAACCACCATTGTCTTCAATGTCTCCACACATTTTTAGGGGTCATCTCGGGTAGGTAAACCGAATCAATGTGGGACTACTACCTGTGTTATCCTGCAATTCCCACAAACACATTATTCCCTCAACCATGTTTGTCGTCAATACTCCAAAACCAACTAGGGGTGGCACTATATGGACTTACAATCTCCCCCTTTTTTTATGATTGATGACAAACTGGTTGAAGTTTTCAACGGGGATAAAAGTATGTGCAAGTACGGTTTTATGAGCATTGTCTTCATACATAAAAAGATGCTCCCCCTGAAGATGTGCATATAAGTAGTTTGCTTTTGAATGCAAATGCACACGGCAGGTTTTGCTTTGTGGAAGCCATCTTCAAGGTGTGAAGACAATTCATCATGCATATATGAGAGTAATGAAGATAATGATATGCATTATGAAAAATAGATGTCTGGAGAATGAATTCATGCGGAATTTATCATCGCATCACAAGGTGGCAGCAAGAATAGCAAACAACCATCAAGTTTAAGCTTTACAACTCAAAAACCAAAAGTTTTAAAACGGAGAGTTGTAAGAACTTAGCGAAAATAAAGTAACCACCATTATGGACCCGATTGAAGACTATCAACTCATATGCTTCTCCCCGTTTTGTCAGTAATGACCAAAAAGGTTTGAAGACATAGAGTATCTACTCGTTCCCAACTGGAGTAGAGGATGGAGCAGGGTCGACATCGGAGTTTGGTGGTGTAGACGGGCCTGACGTAGCATCGTGATGCAGTGAAGTTAATGCTCGGGAAGTGGCGTCATCTTCTTCATCAACGACTCTCGCAACAACAATTGCAGCCAAAGATGAGCACTCAGAAACTTTAATTGAAGGTGTGAGATGCCAACTTGCATTCTGAGGAGGCCTGGAGTCAAACTTGAAGTTCTCAGTGAAGCCATCCTCGCGAAGATCATCTTCAGAGCAGAGCAAGGTGAGGCTCTTCCAGGACCGCCTACAGGCTTCATGACCAACAAATGAGTTCTTGGTGGCCAAATTGCAAATTCGATTGACATCCACCAAGAGACTCTACATCTGAGCTTCAGCCAGTCATGATGCCTATCCTGCTTTTGATGTAAAGCCATCAGAAGCTCACAGTCATTGAGAACACGAGGATGCTTCTAAGGCCTTTGAGCTATGGTGCTTGCAGTGGCTTTAGTATTGACACGGTGCGGTATGCGCAAGTTGCCAGCCAGAGGATATGCAGGAGTTGCGGCATTGGGCACGTGAATCCCTTCAATGGGCTGCGTGAAGCTCCGGTATTCAACATTCTGAAGGTGGAGTGGCTTCTAAGTAGGCTCGGGGTACATGGCTTCAATAGACATATCAACATCAGGCAGAAAGACAATATGGTTGTGCGCTGAAGGTTGATAGTCAATGGTTGAATGAAGCCTAATCAAGCGCATCACCCATGGAGCATAGAATTTCAGACCAAACAGATCAATCCCATAAGCAGCAAGTTGTCTGATGAAGAAATCCTGAGTGTTGAATCTGATGCCATTGATAATATAGAATACCAAAGTCTTCATGGCGCCTTCAAGTTTGGCTTCAGAAGAATTTCCTTTGATGCCAGAGAGTACGCCTCAGAATATGGTACACTATGCGTGGCAAGTACTCAAGGTCCTTAACAAAGAACTCTTTTGGGTATTCAGCATCGTGGGGCAATGGCTTCATCATACTAAGAATTTGGATCATATTTGGCTCTAGCTTCTGAAAGATGCTCTGCAGCTCATTCTGATGAAGCTGACAACCAGGTTCATATAACTCATCTGGAGTGGGCAGGGAAGTAAGCTCAATGATATCCTGAGCTTTGGCTTCATGATGTACATCACCTATCATCCACTCAAAGACGCAAGTCTTCGATCCCTGTTGTAGCCTCGAATGTGTAGAGTGGCATAGAACTACAGCAGAAGCTCTTCGTTCCAATGTTCCTTATCAGTCACAAAGGCCAGAAGGCCAACATCCCGAAAGCAGTCAAGGGCCTCTTCAAGACATGGCAGCCCAGCCATAGCATCACAGTTCAGACGTTTGTGCGGAAAAATTTGGTCTTGGTTGTACAGGATGCAAGAGTAGTAGCTTCACTGCTGATGGCTCCAAAATCTGTCAGAGGTGATCTTGGGCTTCGTGTATGGGTTCTTGGTGCTGTCGAAGAAAGTATTGTGCTCTCTGAAGCTGAGCATGCTAAATGAGCCCTGTGTAGTGACAACACTTGGAAGCCTTGGCAGATGTGGCTTTGGCTTCTGAACTTGAGGCCTCTGCTCGACATGATAATCATATTGTGGCCCGGGAGCAGTAGGTGGGACTGAAAGTGCTAGTTATCAACTAGAGGGTGGGGGGGTGAATAGGCGATTTTTATGAAAGTCTTCAAAACACGATGTCTTTGAAGACAAACAGGTAAACTGAGCCTATATAGTAAGCAACGGAATGAAGACCACACTAGGCAAGCATTAGTCAAGCATATAGTACAGTGAAAGCACGAAGACTAATTGCAACTAGGTAGACATGATCAGTATGGAAGATAGTACGAAGCTAAACAGATACAAGTCTTCATACAATGAAGTCAACTGAATCAGTCAGGCAAGCAATGACTTCACGAAGACAAACTGTAAAGTAAGGAGAGTAGAGGATAGAACCAGTTGCTTGGTGAAGACAAGGATTTGGTAGACTAGTTCCAGTTGCTGTGACAACTGTACGTCTGGTTAGGAAGGCTGAGATTGAACTCAGAAGACTGTGTCTTCACCTTATTCCCCTTGAGATAAGGACACCCAGTCCTCGCCCAATCACTATGGTAAGTCTTTGAGGTAGACTTCCAAACCTTCACAGACTTCGTTCACCGGCAATCCACAATGACTCTTGGATGCTCAAAATGCGATGCCTAACTGGCTAGAGGATACACAGTCCTCTAGTGTAATAAGTCTTCAGATCACGCGGACATAAAGACTTCAGTGAAGCCTAACACACTTTGGCTCTGGGTGTTTAGGGCTTAGTTCTCACAAGGATCTCTCTCTCAATTGCTTAGGAGGTGGGTTGCTCTCAAACGACAAAAATCGTGTACTAGCTCTAAGCAGCCACCAAGTCATGGTGTAGGGGGTGGCGCTAGAGTTTGAGCGACATGGCGAGGTAGAAGAGGATATATTGACCACAGAGGGGCAAGTATTTATAAGAAGGAGGAGGGCAGCGCAGCGCAATTATGCAGGTGCCCCTGGCGGTTCATATCTGAAGGACATGTGGCATGCATGCAACTTATCAGGAGTTGAATCATGTTCCCACGCACGCCTGGATTGTCGGGTGGTCATTCCGGCTTCTTCGGTTTTCAGGCAAAGGATAAGACTTTAAAAGCAGTTTTAAAAGTTTGTCTATGTATCTTCCACTGACAAGGACACGACGAAGATATTCGACAAGTGTCAACAAAATGCATATGACTAGATAGACAGAATTTGAGGGAGTAGCCTAGATGGGATTAGGGTCCGATCACATTCACTTAGGGCAGAAAAATAGCAACATGAAGACATAGCTATAAGTGAATGTTGTAGATGATAGAACACACACACACACACACACACTATATATATATATATATATATATATATATATATATATATATATATATATCGAAGATAAATCAACATTGTGAAGATATAGATTTTGAAGATAAATCAATGTTGAAGACAATCCAAATGCGAAGATAATGCAATCATGACGCCAAATGAAAATCTTCAAGAAAGTGTGGTGGTGGCGTTACCCACTGTATAAGAAGTATTAGACCCAGACACGGTGCACAATTATCATGGTACTCCGAATTCAAATTTTACATTAATGTATTCACACTCGGAGGGTAAGTCTTCATTGATTGAAGAAATACGTTACTTTGTGTGTTGCACATCTAAGTCATCAACATGCATAAGTGTTAGGATGTGTGTCCATTCACTGGACATTTGAGGATTCTAAGATATTTCGCTCACACCGTAGCTTGCAAAACCTCTTCTCATCCAAGGGCTTTGTGAAGATATCTGCCAGTTGCTCTTCAGTGTTGACATGAATGATATCAATGTCTTCCTTGTTGACATGATCACTGAGAAAGTGATGAAGAATCTCAATGTGCTTTGTCTTCGAGTGCTGAACTGGATTCTTGGCAATCTTAATGGTGCTTTCATTGTCGTAGAAGAGTGGCACATTCTTCATGTTGATGTCGTAGTCCTTGAGAGTTTGCTTCATCCAAAGAAGCTGAGTACAGTAAGATCCAGTAGCAATGTATTCAGATTCAAGAGTGGGGAGGGATACACAGTTCTGCCTCTTTGAAGACCAACAGACAAGAGATCGTCCAAGAAAGTGACATGTGCCTGATGTAGTCTTGCAATCAACCTTGTCACATCATAATCAGCATTAGAGTATCCAACTAGATCAAACAACGAGCCCTTTGGATGCCACAATCCTAGTGTTGGGGTGTGAAACAAATATCGAAGAATTTGCTTCACAGCAAGGTGATGCGATTCCTTTGGTGCCGCTTTGAATCGGGCACACAAGCAAATGCTAAGCACACTATCAGGCCAAGATGCACATAAGTATAGCAAAGAACCAATCATGGAGCTGTATACCTTTTGATCAAACTCTTTACCATTGTCGCTGGGGCCAACATGACTTTTGGTTGGCATTGGTGTCGTGTACCCTTTGCAGTCTTACATTCCAAACTTTTTTGGGCAATTTTTGTGGTATTTTTCTTGCGATATGAAGATGCCGTTGCACTATTGACGGATTTGAAGACCAAGGAAGAACTTCAGCTCTCCCGTCATGGACGTCTGATATTGCTCTTGCATCATGTATCCAAACTCATTGCTGTATCTCTTATCCGTGCAACCGAAGATGATGGCATCCACATATATTTGACACACAAATAGTTCACCATCATATGTCTTCGTGAAGATAGTGGGATCTAGAGAACCAGGTTTGAAGCCTTTGCTCTTCAGGAATTCTTGGAGTGTGTCATACCAAGCGCGAGGTGCTTGTTTGAGGCCATATAGTGCCTTGTTGAGCTTTTACACCATATTAGGATGCTTAGGATCTTCAAAGCTAGGCGGTTGAGCGACATACACTTCTACTTCGATTTTGCCATTGAGAAAGGCACTCTTCACATCCATTTGGTACATAAGAATGTTGTGATGGCTAGCATAGGCCAGCAATATGTGAATGGCTTCAAGCCTAGCCACAAGAGCAAAGGTTTCATCGAAGTCGATTCCTTCCATTCGTGTGTAACCTTGAGCAACGAGGCGAGCCTTGTTTCTGACAAACCAAGTTCAGCTTGCTTGTTGCGATAGATCCATTTCCTGCCTATGTTGTTGTGCTTGCGAGGATCAGGACATTTGACAAGCTCCCAGACATTATTCAGCTCAAACTGTTGAAGCTCTTCTTGCATAGCTTGAATCCATTCAGGTTCCATGAAGGCTTCTTCGACTTTATTGGGTTCAGATATAGAGACAAAGGCAAAGTAACCGCAGAAGTTTGCTAGTTGTTTAGCTTTTGATTGAGTGAGAGGACCAGGAGCGTTGATGCTATCAATAATTTTCTCAATCTGGACTTCATTTGCGACTCGAGGATGAGATGGACGAAGATTTTGATCAGACTGACCATTGTCTTCATCTTCAGCATTGGCTTCAGAATGAGCATTGTCTTCATGTTGATTTGGTGCAGAAACAATGATCTCATCCTCAGCCTGTTCCTCGGTGGGTATGATTTCTCAAGTACCCGTCAACTTGATAGCTTCACCTGGTGTAGCTTCATCTAGCACATTTGGCAGCTTCTCTTTGCGAGCCATTAGTTTCATCGAACCGCACATCTAAGTTTCAACCACTTTGTAGTGAAAGAGGTTGAAGACTCTGTAGGTGTGCGAGTCCTTTCCGTAACCAAGCATAAAACCTTCATGTGCTTTCGGTGTGAATTTAGATGTGTGATGTGGATCCTTGATTCGGCACCTAGCACCAAATACTTTCAAGTAGCTGACGTTTGGCTTCTTACAATTCAGAAGTTCATAAGGCATTTTCTTGAAGAACTTGTGAAGATATACTCTGTTGATGATGTGGCATGCAGTATCAATGGCTTCGGGCCAGAATTTTCTTGGAGTCTTGTATTCATCGAGCATCGTCCGTGCCATCTCAATGAACATTCTATTCTTGCGCTCCTCGATGCCATTCTGCTGAGATGTGTAAGGAGCAGAGAACTCATGTGTGATGCCCAAAGTATCAAGATAACTGTCGAGGCCAACATTATTGAACTCAGTGCCATTGTCACTCTGGATGTGCTTTATCTTGATACATAATTCATCATGGCCCGATTTGTGAAGCGTCTGAAGACATCCTGCACTTCAGTCTTATAGAGAATTATGTGTACCCAGGTGTATCTCGAGTAATCATCATCAATAACGAAGCCATAGAGATGTGCAGTAGTAGTAAGGGTAGAGTAGTGAGTAGGGCCAAATAGATCCATGTGAAGCAGCTAGAAGGGGCGTGAGGTAGTCATGATTGTCTTTGAGGGATGCTTGGCTCTAGTCATCTTTCCAGCTTCACAGGCACTGCATAGATGATCCTTCTTGAACTTCATGCCCTCGATGCCAATGATGTGCTTCTTCTTTGCGAGAGTGTACAGGTTCGTCATGCCCACATGTCCTAGCTGTCGATGCCATAGCCAGCAGTCTGAAGCCTTTGCTAGAAGACATATGGCAAGCTGTGGTCTTGCTGAGAAATCTACCATATATAGATCATCTCTTCGATAGCCTTAGAATACTAGAGATTTGTCAGATTCCATTAGCACAAGACAATGATATTTTCCAAATATCACAATCATGTTCAGATCACAGAGCATTGACACAGACATTAAGTTGTATCGAAGGGATTCAACAAGCATCACTTTATCCGGGTGCTGATCCTTTGAGATAACAACTCTACCAAGACCCAATACCTTGCTTTTACCAGTGTCGGCGAATGTGATGTGGCTCTTAGTAGATGGATGTAGGGTTGAATCCATAAGAATACTTCGATCACCGGTCATGTGGTTGGTGCACCCGCTGTCCATGATCCATTTAGTGGCTTTCGGAGGTGTACCCTACAGTGTAGTTAGCGGGATAGGCTTCACCAAGAGTATTGTGAAGCAGAAACATGTAGCAAACAAGCAAACTATCAAAGTTTAGATTCTGGTTAGGCATGATAGGATGCTCGTCAAGGAACCCTGGGACAAAATACATGATAAGACCATTGGGGCATTTTATCTTGCCTCCCAGAAGATGTTTTAGGTCTCCAGCATTGGCGTCAGAAGATTTTGCTTTCCGGCTGGAGACCTTTCCCTGCAAGAAAAGTTAATTCTTCTTAACCACCCACATCTTCAGGGGTGGCTTAGAAGCAATGAGTCTAACTGCAGCATCTGAGAACTTTGGCTTGGGAGCCCTAGCAAATAGCTTTGCAGGAGGAGAATAGTACTCATATGAATATGCAGAAAAATTCTTAGTTTTGTGAACACAATGGTTAGAGGAAACACGCTCATATTCATGAGTCTTATAACGGTTCTCCTGCAAAACTTTGGCGTTAGGGTGACCATGAGTGGTCCTCTGTCTGTATGAAGCCTTTGGGATATATGAGGCCTTAGGTCTGGGGTTTGTCTTCTTCCCAGGTGGTGTCATAACGACATTCATGGGAAGCTTCTCAAGACAGCTTTTGAGCACCCAGATCTTCTTCTAGGGTGACCTATTCCTGCAGTTAGTACCAATGTACCTGGCAAACACTTCACCCTTTTGATTCTTAAACAGTTTATAATTGGCATCAAAGGATTCATCAATGATAATTGGGTTAACACAAGTGAAGCCAGAATAAGTGGATGGGTCCACTAAAGGATCCTTAGCAGCAACCCAGCTGGTTTTGGGGTACTGCTTAGGCGTCCAATATGAACCATCAACGTTCATTTTCCTCTCAAATCCAACACCCTCTTTCCTAGGGTTTCGGTTCAGAATCTGTTTCCTGAGGACATCACACAAGGTTTGATGCCCTTTGAGGCTTTTGTACATGCCAGTCTCAAGCAATGTCTTCAACCCAGCATTCTCATCAGCAATAGTAGTGGCATCCTCAGTAGAGGGGTTAGTTACCACATGAGCAATTGAAGATATTGCAGCATCTGAAGTAGTAGAACATCCAATAACAAAGACTACATTATCACACTTAAGGCACTTTAAGCATGGTGGAACAAATTCTACCTAAGAGGAAGTGATCTATTGGGCGATGTTGGATTTAGGGTTCCGACAAAACCCTTGAGGTTCGAACACTGGGTGCGCATGAAGATTTCCCCCTACCGAATCTCGCTCTCAACCTCGCCGTGATCTCTAAGATTAGCTCGATGAACTCACAACACAAGAGACGCAAGATTTATACTGGTTCGGGCCACCATTGTGGTGTAATACCCTACTCCAGTATGGTGGTGGTGGATTGCCTCTTGGGCTGATGATGAACAGTACAAGGGGAAGAATCGCCTCCTGAGGCGAGGTGTTCTTGTGCTTGGTGGGTGGTTCTGCTCAAGGTGAGATTCCGATCCCGGTCCAAGCTCGGTCCCCTTCCCTTGGTGGTGGCTAGTCCTATTTATAGAGGCCCTGATCCTCTCCCCAAATATTGAGCAGAAAGGGAGCCAACAACGACCAATTTGAAAGGGGACAACTAGTACAAGTTATCCTGACTAAAGGTGGTCTTCGCCTACCAAAGGCTCTAGTGGTGACGCCGTCTTGGGCTCCACGGTGACCTCCGTCCTGCTGTCCTGCTGGTCTTGGTCTTGTTGCACCGATATGGAAAGCTTTGACTGATGTCTCGATACTCCACGCCCGCGCTTTCCCCCTTAGCACCAAAGGGGAAACGAGGTCACTACGCATGCTGGCACCCACCTGGCTTTGGTCGTCATGGCTTGCGTCACGGGAACCTCACGAGGTACCCCTTGCCTTGATCTCTCCTCCCCCTCGCGAGCCTGCCTGGTGAGACCGCTCCTGGGGAGGCTTTGTGTCATCCGCCTCGCGAGGCTTGGCCCCTCGTGAGGGTCTTGAGTGTTGGTTGACGAAGATGGGCCGCACTGGGCCACTGGTGGAGCCACACCGCGGGCCGCAGGCAGGCAAGTCTGGGGACCCCCATTCCTAGAACGCCGACAGTAGCCCCCGGGCCCAAGGCGCACTCAGACTTGGCTTAGTGGCGAAGCCAAAGGGTAAGTGCGGAGCGCCGCCGGCCCTAACAGCCTGCAGCCTTGGTCGACGCATGGCGACTGATTGGACATGGGTGTCTCCACTTCCCCACGCTGCCTCGGCAACTGCCCATCTGACAAAAGGCTGGCACGGGCAAGGCTTGACTTCATTGCTTTCCTCCGTCTTGCTCCAGATCCCCTTTCTCGCTCCTTGCTTCCGAAATCTCCAGATCTGCTTCGATCCTTTCCCTTCCAGCGATCGATGGCGCCCTGCAAGGTCAAGTTTGGTGCTCCGCCAGCTTGGTATGAGCCGGCCCTGGATGCACCCACTGTCCTGGAGAAGAATCTCGCCTCCACACACCTGCTGACGATGGAGGAGAGCAACGAAAAGGGGAAGACCGAACTTCGACTGGCTCCGCCGTGCCAGAGGCTCAGTGAAGCACCTACTATCCCTTCTTCACGAGCGCCGTCATTGCAGGCCTTGTTCCTCCCTTCTCCGACTTCTTCTATGCCGTCCTCCGCCATTACAGGTTGCAGGCCCTTCATCTCCATCCCAACTCCATTCTTCTCTTGTCGATTTTCACCTGCTACTACGAGGCGTATGTCGGGGTGATGCCGTCCGTGGCCCTGCTGCGCCACTTCTTCTTCCTTCGAAAAAACAACGATCACACCTCGAGGTGCGCCAATTTTGTCGCGTACGGCAAGGCCAACGCGATTTCGAAGGCCGGGAAGAGGGTCGGCGGCTTCCGAAGCAAGTGGGTCATGATGGATGCCAAGTGTGTCCACCCCAGGATGGCGCTTCCAACAGAGATGCCCCAGTCTGACGAAGGGTGGTCTCGCACAAAGCTTGCTCACGATCGGGTGACGTTGGTGCTGGAGAGGATGAATGCTGACCTGAATCCCGGCAACGCGAAGGCGGAGAAGCTGACGGGAGCCGCACTCCTGAGGGAATTCCTGATACAGCGGGTGGCTCCACTTCAGGCGCGCTCGCGCCCCTTATGGATGCTTCGGGGTGCAGATGACAAGCTTCGCCTGAACCCGGTGGCTTTGACTAATGAGGAGCTGGCCGCAGCTTTCGGCCTCCTGGTCGGGGATGTCCAGGACTATCCACCGAGTACTTCCGTCCCCTTGTTCCTCCGCAAGTACAGGGCGCAGGCGGTGGCTGCTATGCCCACCTTTGATGGGCGCGACCCGGTGCCACTGGCGCCTCCTGTGGCCCCGGGGGCGACGGCGCCGGTGGACGTGTCTTCGGGTGACTCCCACATAGGAGGAGGAGAGGAGGAAGACGAGGAGCGTGACTCGGAGGAAACCCCCGAGGGGACGGGGGAGACCTCCCCCCTGCACAAGGCTGACATCCTCCGCGCCTTTCCTGACAACGACGAGGCCGACGCCACCCAAGAGAAGGGGGATCCGCCTGTGGTCCCGACGAGGGGCAGGTTGGCGCTGATCCCCCAAGAGGCTGCTTCTTCCCCGACGCCGCCTAGAGCCGCTTCTAGCCCTTCTGATGCACCTTCATCTGCTCCTAGAGCCCTTGCGGCTGCGCCCCAGGCCACGAGGCTCTCGGGCTTCAAGCTCAGCAAGAGGAAGGTGGACTACACCGCAGTAGACCAGTAAGTGTCCGTGCTCCATCTTGTTCTTGATTATGTTGTTGGTCCTTGATGTTCACCATCGATTGGCTTGGCCGCAGCCTACGGCGAAGAAGAGGAAGGGGGACGCGGTGACGCCGTCTGGGGCCGATCCATCTGCCGCAGCCCCACCTTCTTCCGCGGGAGGGGAGGCGACGGTGCTCGTACCTCCCTTGCCCGGTCATCCTCGCGAGGCCCGGGAGGCCATCCTCATGAAGAGTCAGCCCCCATAGCCTTGCTGGCTCCGGAGGTGCCGTTACCCTACGCTGCGGCTGAGGTACCCAAGGCTCAGGTGCCCCCAGTCTCCCCATCCATGGCTACACTGCCGCCTCCTCCTTTTGCTGCGCTGCCGGTTCCAGGTCCTTCTGCCTCCCTTGATGTCTTGGAACATTCCCTTTCCGATATGTCCCAGCTGCGAGAGGACCTCCAGGGCACCGACTCCCATCTGGTGGCCGGGCGTCTGGAGCTGGTTTCCGGCTGGCTTCACACTGATGCCTCTGTCCGAGCGGTGCTAAGGCGGGTCGCGGCGGCCTCTGAGAAGGAGAAGCAGGCCGCCACCCAAGTCGCGGCCGCTCGTGAGGTGGCGTTGAAGGATGCCGCGGCCGCCCAGGACCGCTGCAAGGCGCTGGAGGCCGAGCTGAAGGGTTTGATCGACAAGCGCGCCGAAGAAGCTCGTGACCACCAGGTAGAGGAGAGTCTGAAGGCTCGGGAAGACGCCGTCAGGGGACGCGACACCGAGCTAGAGCATTCGGCGGAGGCGCAGGACACTCAGCGAATGCCGGCTGGAAAAGCTGGAGCAGAAGGTGAGGGTGGAGAAGGCCGAGCTCGATGCCAAGGCGAAGGTCCTGGCCTAGGACCGCACGGCCTTCGCACTCCTCGAGGAGAGGTCTTGTGTGGCGCTGAAGGCACTCTATGAGAAGGGCCTGGAGAAGCCGCTGACTTCTGACGAGGACGGCACCGCCTAGATGCTTCCTTACTTGGTCGAGGCGCTTGAGGAAGTCATGAGTAGCATTGGCCCCATGGCAGAGGAAGAAGCTCGCGTCCTTTCCTCCGCTGCACTGACGCGCGTCTTTAGCCACCTCCACCTCCGTGACCCTGACCCAATCTTGACGAGCTGCTGGAGCCTGTGGACGGCAAGTGTTACGCTGCCGCTATTGAAGCCGTGAAGGGCCAGGTGGAGGCCTTGTTGGAGAAGTTCCGTGCCTTCGATCCAGCGCCCATGGCAGGCGGTGCTGATGATCCCTTGGCCATGGGTGGTGGTACAAGTGAAGGCACCACCATGGGAGTGGAGTCCCTGGCAGGCGACGGCGGTGTCCGAGGATGACTAACTTACGACTTCTTTCCTGCTTAATTCCTGCAATGTGCACCATGCCTCGTGGAGGCGTTTAAACTTGTGTCTGGTATTGTGAAGACAATTATGGCTTGTAATATTTGCTTCGAGATTTTGCAGTTTTCTTCCTATTTGCTTTATGTTCTATGTCGGTAGGACCCGGCCCGCGCATACCTCAGCCGCCGTTGGCCTCGACCGGATCACCAAGACGGAACCAAGGAGTGACGGGCTACGTGACCAGTTAGGCTCCTGAGTCGCGATGCTCAGGAGTTCCCCTTGATGCGCAAACAGCTTATAGGAAGGGAACGTAGGGGCAGATCCAACATTCTATGTCGGCAGAGCTTGGCCCCGCGCATACCTCAACCGCCGTTGGCCCTGACCAGATCACCAGGATGGGACCAAGGGGTGAGGGGCTACGTGACCAGTTAGGCTCCTGAGTCGCGATTCTCAGGAGTCCCCCTTGACGTTCAAATGACCTTCGTACCTTGGCTCCTCTCGTGGAGGGCGCGCGACGACCAGGTCTGGAGGACCTGGCTGGGTGGCGTACGCTCAGGCGTGACCTGGGCGCAGCCCCTGTGCCCAGCGCCCTCGCGCGACGCTCCCGAGGGGAGGTGATGCGATGAGGCTAGACACTGAGCTCTGGGACTCCCTAAGGTTGATACGGCCATGGGGACGCCCTCAGTTGTTTATCACCAGCGTGGAGCATAGCGCTTCCGTATGTGTACGGGCATAGCCGCTCCTCGGCAGTGTCGTCGGCCAACACGGTGCATGGTGCTTCCACTGGTGCGTGGGAGGGGGGCTCCTTGTTGCGGAGAGCCCCCAGGGCGTGTACAACCCCTCCCTGACACGTCGCTTGCACGGCAGGGCTAGACAAGGTGTATCTGGGCACTCGTGAGCCAGCACGGGACTCACGGGCCCTACCTCAAGGAGGGTTGCGCCTAGTCTTGGATCTTTGATAGGTGTGTGTTCCTGCGATACGGTTAGGTATAAATGCTCTGCGTCCTCAGATCCCGGCCCTCGAGCGAGCTCAGCCGCCACTGGTATGCCAGGTCGTGATGCCGTGGTCAAGGCCATGGGACGAGGGTTGGAGAACCAGTAAGAGCTCCTGAGTCGTGATGCTCAGGAGCCCCCCTTTTAACACGCAAGCGAATTGCATGAAAGAGGGAGGGGCCCATGGTAGATGGCAAGCGAGCAGGTGATAATCATAGGTAGATTGGGCATGAAAGGCAAATCAGCTTAGGTAAATGCAAGATGGATGCATGCCACTGGGTCAGACCCAAGCGGCTTGGGAATGATGCTGCCCGAGGGGCACCCCCAGCAAGGTAAGCCAAAGACATAAAAAAAAGATACATGCCGTAGGGGCAGACCCATATGGCCTGGGAATGATGCAACCCTAAGGGCGCTCCCAGCTGAAATGAACTTGGGAGATGTCACCTGGTTCCGTTGTAGAAGGGGTGTTGAGGCAGCTAAAGATGCATGGTGAAGGGGCCAACCTCACGAG